>NC_056745.1:229084876-229157376 GCF_019279795.1 Protopterus annectens
TCTTCCTGCCATGTGGGCCCCCCAGGCATAATCTGATGCATCCGTTGTTAATGTCTGTGTGGCTGGGGGTAGAGTGAATGGCTGTCCCTTGTTCTGGTGACAGGCCTCCGCCCACCATCGAAACTCCTGTTATAGGCAGGGAATGAGAGTAACTCTTGTTTCCAGGCTGTGGCAATGTTGAGTGCAAACACTTTTTAGGTACCACTGAAGTTTCCTCATATGCAGTCTTGCATATGGAATTAGTAGAATGCAGGATACCATGAAGCCCAAAGCCTGCAGAATTTTTCTTGCAGATAACTGGGCCTTTGTTGCCAACAGTTTGAAATAGGTAGTCAGTTGCCTTAGTTTGTCTGGCGTGAGATAAGCCATCTGGGCAGTTGTATTTTAGCTTGCACCCAGGAATATTATCTCTTGAGAGGGTAATAGTTTTGATTTCTGTTCGTTGACTGTGTACCCTAGGCATGGTAGTAATCTCTCTACAAATGCCACATGCTGTAGTAGAATGTCCTTGTTCTCTGCTTGAATGAGGCAGTCGTCCAAGTAAGGATATATTTGTATTCTTCTTTGTCTGCAGTATGCAATTACTGGTGCCAGGCACTTTGTGAAGACCCTGGGCGCAGTAGATAAGCCAAAGGGCAGTGCAGAGAATTGGTAATGCATTGAACCAGCTATGCATCTTCTGCAAGATTAGCAGAATGCAAGATGCCATGAAACCCAAGGCCTGCAGGATTTTCCTTGCAGATAAGTGTTTTTTTGTTGCCAATTTCTTGAAGTAAGTAGTCAGTTGCTTTTGTTTGTCTGGTGTGAGATAAGCCATCTAGGCAGTTGTATTTAAGCTTGCACCCAGGAATATTATCTCTTGAGAGGGCACTAGTTTTGATTTCTTTTCGTTTACTGTATACCCTAGGCCAATTAGTAATCTTTTTACAAATGCCAGATGCTTCAGAAGAATGTCTTTGTTCTCTGCTTGAATTAGGCAGCCGTCCAAGTATGGATATATTTGAATTCCTTTTTGTCTGCAAAACGCAATTACTGGTGCCAGGCATTTTGTGAAGATCCTGGGCGCAGTAGATAAGCCAAAGGGCAGTGCAGAGAATTGGTAATGCATTGAGCCAGCTATGTATCTTCTGCAAGATCGTCTGATTGGGACATGCAGGTATGCCTCTTTTAGGTCCAAAGTTACGAACCAAGCCTTCTTGCCCAGCATGGGCAGTAGCTGCTGTAGAGTCAACATCTTGAATTTTGGAACTTCCAGAAACTTATTTAGTATAGACAGGTCCAGTATTGGTCTCCAGGTTTTGTCCTTTCTGGGTACTAGAAAGAGTCTGGAGTAAAATCCTTGCCCCTGCTCTTGTTGTGGTACTTGCTGAATGGCCCTCATGTCCACGAGAGCAGTAATTTGTTTTTGTGCCTCTGCCCATGGATTGTGTGGGCAGGTCTGGCATACCCTTTGACCTTGATAGGGTGTGAAAATGTAGCCTTGGGACACTATGTTCAGGACCCATTTGTCTTGGGTAATCATTTCCCAATTTAATGAAAAAAGTGCTAGCTTTCCCCCTAAGGGGGCTGCCAAATGAAAAGTGCTTGGATCTGGTAGAGGAAAGTCATTGGGACTGTTTCCTGTAAGGTTGTGATTTGTCTTCTCCGCTTTTGGTGGTAGGAGCACCCCATTATTTAGGCCTGTATGAGCCTTGGGGCTGAGGTCTGCCTCTGGGATGCCTTTTATCTGCCTCCTTGTGGTCTGTCTGACACTGGAATGGACCAATTTTTGGAGGGCCAGTTCCTGCTAAACCTGGGTGGCTGTACCTGTAAGAAATCCTTGACTGTCTGCATGGATTTTGCTTTATCCTCCATTTTTTCAACACCTCTTCTGCTTTAGTACCAAAGTATCATGCTGTAATGGTGCATCTAATAATTTTGCTTCAGCATGATCAGGCAGATTCTGTTCCTTTAACCAAGCATGCCTCCTAATAACAGATCCTGTAAAAGCGGCCCTGCAAGAGGCCTCCAGTGAATCATAACCACATTGCAAAGTATGCTTTCCCACTTGTTCAGCTGCATGCAATAAATCCTGCAATTCCTTGTTCTCTGAACATTCAGTATTTGCCAACATTTTCTGTTTATGCAGTGACATTAAATATTGCTGATATTTAAGCATATGAAACTGACAATTTAAAGCCCTTACAGCCAGGGTAGCAGAAGTGTAGACTTTTTTCCCCCATCTGTCTAGAGCCCTAGAATCCCTATCAGAGGGGACAGGGTTTTTTGCAGTGGAAGCTTTAACCCCTTTGGGACCCCGAGATATAGTTTCTGGGTCAGCTGCAGGGTTTTTATATAGGAATTTATGAGAATCCAGGAGGAATCAGAGGAAATGGAAACCTGATCAGAAGAATCATACTCTGTCTCTTGCCTAGGCCTCTATCAGGAGGGGGATGGGAGCCCCTGATCAAACTAATTAGGTCTTCGGCCATTTGGAGCATCTGTTTTTTAGGCATGGAAGTCTGAGAAGGAGAATGCTGTACTTGTTTCTTTGTGATCAGGGCCTAGGCAAGGAATACAGTAAGAGTGAAAATCCTTATGAGGTATTTGCTTCCCACAAGAAATACAATTGTTAACTTTCTGACATCGGTCTGGAGCAAGAAAAAAAGTTTCCCCAACGGGGTACTTAGCTTTAATGAAGACTTAGGTTCTGCAATTCGGATTTGAAAATCCCAGGAGTCAGCCGACCGGCACTTGCGAACTGCTTTTGCTTCGGGCACCGTGCGGCAAGAAAGACTGAAGAAAATGGTGTCGGTTGCATCTTTTATACCCCTGGTGCACTGACGTCAGGGAAGAGGTGACAGCAACCGACGCCGGACCTAGACTTTGGAATTCTGGCCGACTGAGGGTAGCCTGCCAGCAGGATAACCCAAGAGTAATGACTGCAACAGTGAAACACGATGAACATCTGTTTGGCTTTGTTAGAAAGGGGGATCGAAGGGCAAACAAGCAGAATGACTGACAAATGCATCTTGATAGGGGAATAAGAAAGGCCAGAGCACAGTAACTCACACAAATCAAGAACCAGAGGCAGCTGAGCCTGAACAGTGTCCTGGTTCTTGTTCTGGTACTAACTATAAAATATCTTTTCCACCTGCACATATGATGATTTCCTAGTACCATTTTTCCCCTACCTCCTTTAGTATGTGTTGCATGTCCTTAGAATGAAAACAAAAAGTGTCTAAAAGATGTCAAAATTCCATCATGCAGGCAATTAAAGACTTTTTAGGTTGGGTGGTATCGAACAGCCCCGGTCTTGTGTGAGCACATCCATTCTGTATGGAAGCCTGTAGTAACTGTCCTTGGCTATACTGAAAAGAAGTGTTGTATAGGCTTTTAAAACGAAATCAGCACCAGAAGTTTTGGACAGTCCTGCTAGATTTTTACATGAACCCTGGATATCAGTGGAAAAGGCAGGAAAGCATACAGGAACATTCAAGTCCATGGGAATAAGACAACGTCTGTCTTCTAGTCCTGTTTGTACGGAGTCCTGAAGCAGAATTTCTTTAGTGGTCTGTTCTAACAGGAGGCAAACAGATCCACCTGAGTTGTTCCCCACAGCTGGATCAATTGCTGAAGACCCCATGATTACATTTTCCATTCATGGGGGTCTGCCCTGGTTCTGCTGAGTTTGTCGGCAATAAAGGTTTGCTCTGACTGATATGAAGCCTAGAGTCAAATTTAGCAGAGTTGCTAACTCCCAGGCTATTATACCAAGTCTGCAGACAGGGTAAGATCTGGTATCCCATTGGTTTGTATAACATATCACTGTGTTGTTGTCTATGTAAATCTGCTGAGGTCTTGGGGACCAGAAATGATTTAAGGCTTTTAATGCATTAATCAGTGCCAGCATCTCTGCTTGTCTGTCTAAAGGGTTCTGCAGAGCATGCCCTTTTACTCCTTTGCAAACTGCTCTCCATGCTAGGTCTGATGCACCTGTAGAGGAAGACTGGAAATAGGCAGGTCAGAAGGGAAAGTGGGAGACCTGGACTGCAAGAAAATCTAGTCTACCCATCATAGAGTCTTCCTCTTTACAAATACCAGGACCTGAAAAAGATAAACCATGTAGATGCAAAATTCAGACTGACTTGAGGAACCAATGGATTTTCCTCATGTGTGGCCAGAGGGAGCATAACAATCATTAGTGCCACATATCCCAAAATCGTGTGAAATTCCCTTTAAGATACCAGGTTCTGAATGGAGAGGACCAGGAAAATTTTTGAAACATCTCTCTTTTGCCAGGGAAGAATCCTAACAGACATCCCATGAATACATCTCTATGAGAAGAGATGAAAGAAGACTTCTGAAAGTTTATTTGAAAACCCATACAGAGGAAAAGACTCTGAACAGTTGCTAAAAACTCCTGACAGCTGGAAAAAGGGTCTTCAAAGATAAGACAATCATCCAAACATGGAAAGATGTGACTGCTTCAAAGTCTACGATAAACAAGGACTGGAGCCATATACTTTGTGCAGTGGACAGTCCCAAGGGCAAGACAGACAACTGATAAGCCATGCACAGCAAATTCTCAAAAAAAAAAAAAAAAAGGTCGGAAATTTTTGCCAATGGGAATGTGATAGGCATCCTTTAAATCTAGCTTTACCATCAATGCTAGTTGAGAGAATAGAAGTAAAAGTAGAACTGAAGGGATAACATTTTGACAAAGATTTAGAAGGGAAAGTTCCGTCACATGCCTTCAACATCATTCTTTTGCTGGTACCAGAAAAATTATTGAATGGAAGTCTTTGTCTATCTGACGGGAGAGGAACTGGTTCTATTACTCCCCAAGCAAACATCTTATGTAGAATGGAACAAACAAGGAGACTTGGTTCAAAGGGCACACAGGAAACTTTTTTTTTTTTTTTTTTGCAACAAAGTAAAATCCCATGATTGGAGGAAAGCCACGGTCAGCCTCAGTAAGAAGCTGAGATCCCTCATAAAATCCTCCAAAGCTAGTTATGAAAATAAAATCGCCACTGATTCTAAAGACAACCACAAAGCATTCTATAAGCTATGTCAAGAATCTCAATGGCAACACTCGGATCTGCTCTGAGTTGCAGCACAATGGCACTAAAATATACAGAACCAACTGATATTGTCAACATCCTGGCACATAGGTTCAGTGCTAACTTTACCCCTCTCTCATACCCTAAAGGGCCCATCTCTATACCGGAAGAATGCAAAGTTCCTGAAACACAGCTGTACAGGTAAAAAAAACACACTCTCCAAAGCCAAGAACACAGCATCCATGGGACCTGACAACATTCCAGGCTGCGTTCTACATGAACTACAGAACGAACTGGCACCCCACCTAAGTACCATGTTCAATCATAGCCTCACCTCAGGCTTTGTGCCCACTGAATGGCGCACAGCAACGGTTATCCCACTCTACAAAGGGGGAGCCACCACAGACCTCGGGAACTACCGCCCCATTAGCCTGACGAGCCTGGTCTGCAAGGCTATGGAAAGTACAGTTTTGTACCTACCATAAATGTAGATGTTCGAGTGTACACCCTGCTGCAGTCATCACACTTGTGTTATCCTGTCGTCAGGCGGTCCCGCAGTCGGCCGGAATTCCAAAAAGTCTTGGTCCGGCGTCTGTTGCTGTCGCTTCTTCCCTGACGTCAGTGCACCAGGGGTATATATAATGCATCCGACGCCATTTTCTTCAGTTTTTCTTGCCCTAGATGTCAGGTGCCCCCAAAAAGGTAGTCCGTAATTAGTACCAAGTTAAGTAATTTTTTGCACAAACACAAAATCCCTCCAGCTATAAGCAAATACATCAGGAAGGTATTGTAGAGATTTAGCCAGTTAGATCACAGGGGATGGAGGGAGGGTAATCTGGACTGCAGCAGGGTGTACACTCGAAAATCTACATTTATGGTAGGTACAAAACTGTACTATGTTCATCGTGTTACCCTGCTGCAATCACACTAGGGTAGAATCCCAAAGCTAAGGATGGGTGGAGGAGTTATAGAGGGTTAGGGGAGGCAAGAAGGCCCTGCAGAACTGCAGTGGCGAAGCCAGCTCTAGTCTTAAAGTGGTAAGTGATAGTGTTTGGTAAAGGTGTGTACTGAACTCCAAGTTGCAGCTTCCAAAATCTCCTTGGTTGGAACCCCCCTGAGGAAGGCTGTAGATGTAGCTGTTGCCCTGGTAGAGTGGGGCCTAATGGTAGCAGGAACTGGTTTTCCATGATGGGTATAGCAAAAATGAATGCAATGTCCTATCCATTTGGAAATGGTTTGTTTTGATATAGCCTTCCCTTGTGAAGCTGTAGCATAGGATACAAAGAGCTGGTCAGATTTTCTGAAAGCCTTAGTTTTATCCAAGTAGTAACGAAGTTGCCTGTGAATGTCCAAGGAATGCAGGAGTCTTTCTCCTTTGTTCTGTGGATTTGGGAAGAAGGTGGGTAAGTGGATGGTTTGATTTAAAGCCACACTGGAAACCACCTTAGGCATGAAGGAAGGATTAGTTCGTAGAGAAACTCTGTCTTGATGGAAAATGAGGAAAGGTTCCACTGTCATTAGTGCCTGCAGCTCTGAGACTCTTCTAGCTGAAGTTATTGCTAGCAGCAGGACAGTCTTCCATGATAGAAACTGTAGATCTGCAGAGAAAGCTGGTTCAAAGGGAGGTAGCGTAAGTTTTTCCAGAACAAAATTGAGGTCCCATGTTGGTGTAGGTGCTCTCCTGGGGGGCCTAATGTTTTTTGCTCCTCTGAGGAACTGCCTTAGAAGTGGATGCGAAAATAAGGGTGGATCCGTGTTGTAGTGGGCTGAAATAGCTGATGCATGGATTTTAATGGAAGAAAAGGAAAGTCCTTTGTGCAACATCTCAGTTAAATACTGTAGAATCTGAGGCATGTGAGGCTGAAGTGTGTTTTGGCCTTTGGCTTGGTTCCAGGCGCAAAACCTTTTCCATTTGTCCGAATAGGCCTTCCTGGTGCTGGGCCTCCTAGCTTCCAGAATAACATCCATAACTGCTTGGGAAAGAGGAGCTGGCTGTATGCTTAGGTGATTTGCCATGCAGCCAGATTTAAGGTTTTGAGCTGGCTGTGAAGAATCTGATTGTTTTGCTGTGTGAGCAAATGGGTAATTTGTGGTAAAATCCAAGGTGGGCCCTGGGCCATATTCCTCAATAGTGGGTACCGGTGCTGGCGTGGCCAGTCTGGGGCTATGAGCATCAGTCATGGTCTCTCCTTTCTGACTTTCAGAAGCACCTTTGTGAGGAGAGGTAATGGAGGGAAGGCATATACTGTCAGGTTTTTCCAACTGAATGAGAGTGCGTCCACTTTCCAAGCTTGATGGTGAAGTGTCCTTGTACAAAATTGTTAGTTGATAGTTTTGAGGACTGGCAAACAGGTCTATGTCTGGAAGGCCCCATTTCTGAGTTATCATTGCAAATACTTGTGGATCCAGTTTCCACTCGTGGGGATCCATGATGTTTCTGCTGAGGTCGTCTGCCAATGTGTTCTTTTTTCCTGGCAGGAATTGAGCTTGTAACTGAACTTGGTAAGCCAGAGCTGTGTTCCACAAGGTCATTGCTTGCCTGCATAGAGGGTAGGAGTGTGTACCCCCGTGTTTATGTACCACATTACTGTGGTGTTGTCCGTCCTTATTGTAAGTTGTCCTGGATGTAATAGATTCTTGAAGGCTGTCAGAGCATTCTGTACAGCAAGCATCTCTTTTTGATTGATGTGCAGATTCCTTTGATCTGCAGTCCATATGCCTTGAATGCACCGTCCTGCCATGTGTGCCCCCCAGGCGTAGTCCGATGCATCTGTTGTCATAGTTTACCTGGCTGGGGGCAAGGTGAAAGGCTGACCCTTGTTGAGGTGACATGCCTGTGACCACCATAGAAACTCCTGTTGTAGGCAGGGAATGAGAGATATCATTGTGTTCAAGCTGTGGCTGTGTTGCGACCATACACTTTTTGGGTACCACTGTAATTTCCTCATATACAGCTTTGCAAATGGTATTAGTAGTATGCAAGATGCCATGAAGCCCAAGGCCTGCAGATTTTTTCTTGCAGATAGTTGGGTCTTTGTTGCCATTGTTTTGAAATATTGAGTCAGTTGTATTTTGTCTGGCGTCAGATAAGCCTTCTGAGCCGTTGTATTCAAGCTGGCACCCAGGAATGTCTTATTTTGTGAGGGTACTAGTTTTGATTTCTTTTCGTTTACTGTGTACCCCAGGCAACTTAGAAGATGTTTTACAAAAGCCAGATGTTGTAAGAGGATGTCCTTGCTTTCTGCTTGGATGAGGCAGTCATCCAGGTATGGGTATATTTGAATTCCTCTTTGTCTGCAGTATGCAATTACTGGTGCCAGGCATTTTGTGAAGACCCTGGGCGCAGTAGATAAGCCAAAGTGCAGTGCAGAGAATTGGTAATGGGTTGAACCTGCAATGAAACGGAGGCATCTTCTGCAACTTTGTCCGATAGGGACATGCAGGTATGCCTCCTTGAGGTCCAACGTTACTAGCCATGCTTTCTTGCCCAACATGGGAAGAAGCTGCTGTAGTGTTAGCATCTTGAATTTGGGTACTTGTAAGAGGGTGTTTAGAATTGAAAGGTCCAGAATTGGTCTCCAGGCATTGTCCTTTCTGGGAACTAGAAAGAGTCTTGAGTAAAATCCTTGGCCTTGCTCTCGAGTAGGTACCAGCTGAATGGCTCTCATGTCCATGAGAGCTGTAATTTGTTTTTGTGCCTCTGCCCATTGATTTTGTGGCAGGTTTGGCATTCCTCTTTTCACTGGCAAGGTGTGAAAATGGAATCTGTATCCTCATGAAATTATGGCTAGGACCCATTTGTCCTTTGTGACAATGTGCCAGTTGTCTGAAAAAAGTGTGAGTTTTCCTCCCAAGGGGGCTGCCAAGAGAGTGTTGCTTGGCCAGATGAGGTGCAAGTCATTGAGTTTGCCTTCTGGTAGTTTGGGACCTGTCTTCCCCTCCCTTCTGTGTTGCAGTGCCCCATTGTCGAGGTTTGTACTGGGTTTGTGGTCGTCTTCTGCCTCTTGGACGTCTGTATTTACCCCTCTGTGGTCTGTCAGTAGCTGGAAAGGACCAATTTTTTGTTGGCCAATTTCTGCTGAAGCGAGGGGGCTGTACCTGTAGAAAATCTTTGACTGTCTGCATAGATTTTGCCTTATCCTCCATTTTCTTTAAGACTTCTGCTTTAACTCCAAAAAAGAACATCCTGCTGTAAGGGAGCATCTAGAAGTTTTGCTTTAACATGAACAGGTAGAGTTTTCTTCCTTTAACCAAGCATGCCTACGTATAACAGACCCAGTGACAGCTGCTCTGCAGGAAGCCTCCAAAGAATCAAACCCACATTGTAAAGTATGTTTGCCCACCTGTTCAGTTGCATGCAACAGATCTGCATTTCTTTCAATTCAGACTGTTGAGGGGGTGTGCTCATTTTTTGTTTTAACTGAGACATTAGAAAATTGCTGATATTTTAGCATGTGAAATTGGCAATTTAGTGCCCTCATAGCTAGAGTAGATGAGGTGTAAACCTTTTTCCCCCCACCTGTCTAGTGCTCTGGAGTCCCTTTCAGAGGGTACAGGATTTTTTGCCATAGAAGCCTTAGCCCCTTTGGGACCCTGGGAGATAGTCTCTGAATCAGCAACAGGGCTTTTATAAAGGAATTTGTGGGAATCAGGTACTCTATAGTATCTGTCAGGTTTGGCTGGAGCAGGAGGCAGAGAATCTGGGTTCAAACTGGATTCTAAGTAAACATCATCCACAATGTCTAAAACTGGGGGGATGGCAAGTGGTCTGTGCTGGGGGAGTAAAAGAAACTCTCTGTGTCTTTTCTTTGAGTCAGAGTAGTCCTGACCTTCCCAGTGAAAATGTTCCCTCAGTGTGTAAAGTTTCCCCAAAGGAGTAGTCTTCAGGAGGAGAAGCCGAGGGAATAGAATCCTCAGCATCACAATCTTCATAAGGGGAGAAGGAGTAATCTTGGTCCTCAGAGGAGCCTGAGAAAGAGACACTTGTTCAGAGGAGGCATAATCTTCCTCTTGTCTAGGCCTTTTGTTGGGTGGGGGTTGGGAACCCCTGATTAAAGAGATCAAATCTTCAGCCATTTTGAGCATCTGTTTCTTAGGCATGGGGCCTTGAACCGGAGACTGAAGTGCAGTCTTTTTAGGTTTAATAGGAGTCTTAGTCTTAGGATACGTTTTTATGGTGAGTGTCGTCGGTCTGAAGACGCCTTCAGAAACCGAAGGTGTTTCTGCAGCACCGACATCTTTTTCAGCAGTGTCGTCGGTAGGGGCCAAACAAAATGGCTGCGTCGGCCTAGTACTCTCCGCCAAAAACTCCGAAGCGGTCTCGGGTTCCAGATCTGCGGTAGTCAGGGGCTGCGTCAGAGCCTCACTGAAGACCGGTGAACCAGAGACCGGACCAGCCGAGGCCTCGGAGTCTGGCTTGGGTCTAGGCTGCCTGTCCTTATCCTTGCGTTTTTTGTGCACACTGGTAGTCGGTTGCTCCGACGGCATAGTGTAGTTCAATTTTCTACCATAGTGTCGTGCGAAATCAAAGCGTCTTTTTATAGTACGCTTATTAAACCTACCACAAAAACGACAACCAGTGACGTCGTGGTCTGGGCCTAGGCAAGGTATGCATTAAGAATGAAAATCCTTGAGGTATTTGCTTCCCACAAGAAATACAATTGTTAACTTTTTCTGACATCGGTCTGAGGCAAGAAAAGTTTCCCCAACGAGGTACTTAGCCAAAGACTTCGGATCTGAAATTCGACTTCGAAAATCTCAGGAGTCGGCCGACCAGCACTTGCGAACTACTTCTGCTTCGGGCACCACACGGCAAGAAAGACTGAAGAAAATGGCGTTGGATGCATTATATATACCCCTAGCGCACTGACGTCAGGGAAGAAGTGACAGCAACCGACGCTGGACCAAGACTTTGGAATTCCGGCCGACTGCAGGACCGCCTGACGACAGGATAACCCAAGTGTGATGACTGCAGCAGGGTAACACTATGAACATCTTATCATTATGGAACTTATAAGCAATGACAATGGTAATTTCCAAACTCTGGACCCTACCCAGTTCAGGTTTGTAAAAGGCATATCATGTCTCCTAAACCTGATAGACTTCTTTGAAGTGGTCACCAAAGCTGTAGATGAGGGTAAGGTGGTTCACACAGCCTATCTAGATCTTGCCAAGGCTTTCAACACCATCCCCCACTCTGGAATTATAAATAAACTCACTAAACTAGGTATAAATCCCTAAGTCACAAGATGGGTACCAACTGGCTCACTGACAGAACCCACATTGTGAAAGTAGCAGACTTTAAATCCAACTTCAGACCAGTGACAAGTGGAGTACTACAGGGTTCAGTCCTAGGTCCTCTCCTGTTTGGTATCTACTTCTCTGAAGTACAGGCTAACACAGAAGGTCTTTGGCTAACAATGTTCGCAGATGACTGCAAACTAAGAGCCATAACCAAAACTCCTAACGATGTGGACATCCTACAAAAGGGCCTCACGGAGACAGATGCCTGGTGTCAAAGCCATGGCCTCAAGCTCAGTGCCAAAAAGTGCATAGTCATCCCTTTTGGTAAAAACTCTGTACCCATGAACTACCACATAGGCAGTAGTCTACTTAACACCGAAAGTGTGAAAAGAGACCTTGGGACACAGGTGGACAGTAGTCTCTCCTTTGATAATCACATTGTCACAGTAGTCAGGAAATCCTTCTGTGGGGCACACTTCATCACAAAAGGTTTCTCATCCAGGAGAAAAGAGGTCATTGTTCCCCTCTACTCATCACTCATTAGACCCATTAGAAAGTACAACGCCCCTTTTGTTATGTACCTCACAAGACATACAACAACTGGAAACGCCACAGAAATACCTCACAAAGAGGATTACCAGCCTCAAACAGATGCCCTTCGCAGACAGTCTCAAAAAACTCCAGATTTACTCTGCCACATATCGCCTACTCAGAGGCTATCTCTGCCTAACATACAAAGCTATGTCAAACCCAGAGCTGTTGGACATGCTCCATGTAAAGAAATCCCAAACCCTCGGAGCTACACGCTCTAGGGACCTAAACCTTGTCACCACAATAAACAGAACATGCTGGAGGGATAGATTCCTGTCCCAGAGACTTTGCATACTCTGGAACAAGCTACCTATCTATATCAAATAAAGCTCCTAATTAGCACTCCAAGACAAATCTTGATGACTGGATGGGAGATGGGAAATTCACCCTGAGGATCACTTCTGTGGCTCTGCTTGACAGGGGCACAAGAAAATAATTTTCTTGGGTGGCAAAAGCCAGGGTACTGTTTGGCTAGGCTTACATAGGCCCCAGGGCCAAAAGACTAGTACCTGCCTATTAACCTATATACCTATGAATTCCCTGGAACAAGAAAGTACAGCTGTGTACACTTACCATAAATGTAGATGTTAGAGTGCATTCACTGTTAAGTCATTACACCACTTGGGGTTATCCTGCTGGCAGGCTACCCTCAGTCGGCCTGAATTCCAAAGTCTAGGTCCGGCGTCTGTTGCTGTCGCCTCTTCCCTGACGTCAGTGCGCGAGGGGTATAAAAGATGCAGCCGATGCCATTTTCTTCAGTTTTTCTTGCCCCAGATGTCAGGTGCCCCCAAAAGGGTAAGCTAAAAATATGCCAATAAAACATGCATGCACCAAAATATATAATACCTTCATCTACAAGCAAATACACCACATAGGTTGCATAGATTAGAGAAGTGCAGATAAGTTGCAGCAAAGATATGGGGGATGGTGGGTGGGTAACCTGGACTGCAACTGTGAATACACTCGAACATCTACATTTATGGTAAGTGTACACAACTGTACTATGTTCTTCGTGTTTCACTGTTGCAGTCATTACACTTGGGTTGAATCCCAAAGCTATGGTTGGGAGGCTGGAGCTAAATAGCATTAGGAGTGGCTAAGAGGCCCTACAGAAAGTACAGTTTTGTACCTACCATAAATGTAGATGTTCAAGTGCTAATACAGCTGCAGTAATCACAGATGGGTTTTCAGCCGTCAGGCGGTCCCTCGGTCGGCCGAAATCCAAAGTCTTGGTCCGGCATCGGTGGTTGTCGCTTACTCTTCTGACGTCAGTGATGCCAGAGTATATAAGACACAGCCGACGCCATGTTCTTCAGTCTTTCTTGCCCCAGATGTCAGGTGCCCCCAAAAGGAAGGCAATACATAAATAATGCTTATCTACATATACAAGCAATGCAATATAAACCAAAATCAGTGGAAGCAAGCAAATAAAACATAGCAGGATAACCCAGTCAGGTAGTATGAAGAGGTTGTTAGGCCCCATGCTTTTACCAAGTGGGGAAGGAGGGAGGGAAACCTGTACTGCAGCTGTATTAGCACTCGAACATCTACATTTATGGTAGGTACAAAACTGTACTATGTTCATCGTGCATACAGCTGCAGTAATCACAGATGGGTAGAGTCCCAAAGCTATGCATAGGGTGGTAGGTACTAGGAGGAACTGGGTTGAGCCAGAATGCCCTGCAAAACAGCAGTGGCAAAGCCTGCTCTTGTTCTGGAATATAAAGGCAGGTGGTAGTGTTTTGTGAAGGTATGTACAGAACTCCAAGTGGCTGCCTCCAAAATATCTTTGGTAGGAACTCCTCTGAGGAAGGCTGTAGAGGTAGCTGTGGCCCTGGTGGAGTGTGATCTGATACCTGTAGGAACAGATTTCCCATGATAGGAATAACAAAACCGTATGCAGTGGCCAATCCACTTGGAAATAGTTTGTTTTGTAACTGGTTTCCCTTGAGCCCCTACAGCATAGGACACAAAAAGTTGTTCTGATTTCCTGAAGGACTTTGTTCTGTCCAAATAATAACGTGGCTGCCTATGGATGTCTAAAGAGTGTAGCAGCCTTTCCCCTTTGTTTTGAGGATTGGGATAAAAGGTAGGGAGGTGTATGGCTTGATTTAAGGCTACCCTGGATACCACTTTTGGCATAAATGATGGGTTGGTACGAAGGGAAACTCTGTCCTGATGGAAAATGAGGAAGGGCTGCACCGCCATGAGGGCCTGTAGTTCAGAAACCCTACGAGCTGAAGTGATGGCCAGAAGGAAGGCTGTTTTCCAGGACAAATATTGCAAATCTGTTGAGGCAGCTGGTTCAAAAGGAGGCAATGTTAATTTTTCTAGTATGTAATTAAGGTCCCAGGCTGGTATTGGTTGCTTCCTTGGAGGTCTTATATTCTTAACCCTCTGAGGAACTGTCGTAAGAGTGGGTGAGAAAATAAAGGGGGATCCGTGTTGAATTCTGCAGAAATGGCTGAGGCATGTATTTTTATGGAAGAGAAGGAAAGTCCACTGTTCAGCAGCTCAGCTAGATACTGTAATACCTGAGGCAAGTTCAGTTTTCTAGGGTCCTGGCCTCTTTTCTCATTCCAAGAGCAAAACCGCTTCCATTTTGCGGAGTAAGCTTTTCTAGTAGATGGCCTTCTGGCCTCCAAAATGACATCCTGCACCTCCTTGGAGAGTAGGGTCTGTTGTGGTGTTAAGGAATTTTCCATGCAGCGAGATTGAGTGTTTTCAGCTGACTGTGAAGAGTTTTGTAGCTGTGCTGAGTCAGCAGAAGAGGCATTAGAGGCAGGGACCAGGGAGGAGTATGTGTTAGGCTCCTCAGGAGTGGACACCAGTGTTGCCTTGGCCAATCTGGAGCAATCAGTATCATCCTCGGTTTGTCTGTTCTTGCTTTCAAAAGCACCTTGGGCAGAAGAGGCAGAGGTGGGAATGCGTAAACTGTCCATGCTGTCCAACTGAATGAAAGGGCGTCCACTCTCCAGGCCTTTGGATGAAAGGCCCTTGAACAAAACTTTTCCAATTGAGGATTCCTGTGGGAGGCAAAAAGATCTATGTCTGGCCTCCCCCACGCTTGGATTATTTCTGTAAACATCTGAGGATGTAACTTCCATTCGTGTGGATCTGTCATATTTCTGCTTAGATTGTCTGCCAGTGTGTTTTCCAATCCTGGCAAGTACTGTGCTTGAAGTTCGATTTGTCTTTCCAGAGCCAAGTTCCAAAGAGTCATGGCTAGTCTGCACAAGGGGTATGAATGTGTTCCTCCTTGTTTGTTTATGTACCACATTACTGTGGTGTTGTCTGTTCTTATCAGTAATTGTCCTGGATGCAGGAAGTCCTTGAAAGCTGTAATTGCATTTATTACTGCTAGCATTTCTTTTGATTGATGTGAAGGTGCTTTTCCTTTTGGGACCATCTGCCCTGAATGCACCTGTCCTTCATGTGCCCCAGGCGTAATCTGAGGCGTCTGTGGTTATGACTTGTTTTGCTCGAGGCTTGCAGAATGGAAGGCCTGTGTTTACTTGACATGCTTGGGCCCACCATAGAAATTCCTTTTGCAAACATGGAATTATTGGTATAATTGTTTCCAAACTGTGACTGTGTTGAGACCATAGATTTTTTAGGTACCATTGAAGTTTCCTCATATGCAGCTTTGCACATGGGATTAGAAGAATGCAAGATGCCATGAATCCCAGAGCCTGCAGGATTTTCCTTGCAGTAAGCCTGGTACTTTTTGCTAGTATTTTGAAGTACTGAGATAGTTGCCCCTGTTTTTCTGGCGTAAGATATGCCATCTGGGTGTTTGTGTCCAAGTTGGCACCCAGGAATGTTATTTTCTGAGATGGTGTTAGCCTTGATTTCTCTTTGTTGATTGTATATCCAGGGAAAGCAGTAACCGTGTCACATATGCCAGATGTTCCAGAAGTATGTGTTTGCTGTCCGCTTGGATCAGGCAGTCATCCAGATAAGGGTAAATTTGTATCCCTTGAAGTCTGCAGTAGGCAATCGCTGATGCCAGGCACTTTGTGAATACTCTGGGTGCAGTAGATAAGCCAAAGGGCAATGCAGAGAATTGATAGTGGATTGAACCTGCAAGAAATCTGAGGTATCTTCTGCAGCTTTGTCTGATTGGGACATGCAGGTATGCCTCCTTGAGGTCCAATGTTACCAGCATGGGAAGAAGTTGCTGTAATGTGAGCATCTTGAATTTTGGTACGAGTAGAAATGTGTTTAGGATGGATAAGTCCAAAATGGGTCTCCAGTCGGTTCCTTTCCTTGGTACCAGAAAAAGTCTTGAATAAAAACCTTGACCTTGTTGGTGCGTAGGTACCTTTTGAATAGCTCTCATGTTTATGAGCTTTGAAATTTGCAGTTGTGCCTCTGCCCTTTGATTTTGTGGCAGGTTTGGCATGCCTCTCATTTTTGGAAGAGTGTGAAATTGAAATTTGTAGCCTCTGTTTATAATGTCCAGTATCCATTTGTCTGTTGTGACAATATGCCAATTGCTTGCAAATAATGCTAGTTTCCTCCCAAAGGTGCTGCCAGCTGAGACCTGCTTGGCATGGAAATGAGGGAGTCATTGGGTTTGCTTCCTGTATTGTTGTGCACTGTCTTCACCACCTCTTGGTGCTGGAGTTTGCCATTGTCTGCCTCTATATGATCCTTGTGATTGCCCTCTGCCCCTTGTGCGTCTGTATCTACCTCTTTGGGGCTTGTCAGTGGCTGGAAAGGACCAGTTTTTGAAGGCCAATTTCTGCTAAAGCGTGGTGGTTGGACCTGTAAGAAAGCTTTGACAGTTTGCATAGATTTGGCTTTTTCTTCCATTTTCCGTAGTATCTCCTCAGCATTAGTACCAAATAGTACATCCTTTTGTAAAGGAGCATCTAGAAGTTTAGCTTTCACATGATCAGGCAAATTTTGTTCCCTAAGCCAGGCATGTCTGCGAATGACTGATCCTGTAGCAGCCGCTCTACTGGAGGCCTCTAGGGCATCATAACCACATTGTAAGGTGTGTTTACCCACTTGCTCTGCACTATGCATCATATCCTGTAACTCTTAAATCTGGTTGTTCAGGTTGAGACATTTTGTTCCTTAATTGTGATAACAGGTACTGTTGATATTTAATCATATGAAACTGACAGTTTAAGGCCCTCATGGCTAGGGTGGCCGAGGTATATACCTTTTTACCCCACCTTTCTAAAGATCTGGATTCCCTTTCTGCAGGAAGTGGATTCTTGGCAGTGGAGGCCTTCAATCCCTTGGGGCCTTGTGAAATGGTTTCAGGGTCAGCATTATGGCTTTTGAAGAGAAATTGGTGAGAGCTGGGTACTCTAATGCCTATCAGGTTTGACTAGTGCAGGAGGGAGAGAATCAGGGTTAAGACAAGCCTCCGAATAGACATCATCCAGTATGTCCAAAACAGGGGGTATAGCCAGAGGTCTGTGTTGAGGTAACCAAAGAAATTCCCTAAGTCTTTTCTTAGAATCTGAAAAGTCTTGGCCTTCCCAATGGAAGTGTTCCCTCAAGGTGTGCAAGGTTTCCCCAAAGGAAAAATCCTCACGAGGGGATACCGAAAGAATGGACTGTTCTGCATCCGAATCCTCAAAAGGAGAACAAGAGTGTTCCTCTGCATAAGAATGTTCTGATAAAATGGATCCCTGATCAGAAGAGGGAGAATCTTCCTCCACTCTGGGTCTCTTTGTCAGGAGGGGGATGAGAACCTCTGATAAGAGTAATTAAATCCTCAGCCATTTTTAGCATCTGTTTTTTAGGCATGGGTCCTGAAGATGGGCCCTGTGCAACAGGCCTCGTGGGATGCCTGGCTGCTTTGGATTTAGTAAAGGCCTTAATTGAAAAAGAAGATGTGGGCCTAAATACACCATGGGTGGAGGTGGACCTGTCCACATTAGTAGGCTCTACATAAGCAGGGGCTTCGGTAGTAGTCTGGGAAAGGGCAGAGGACCCAGCGGTCTCGGGTACAGAAGACACCGCCAAAGGAGTGTCGTCGGTAGTCAGGGACTGCAAAGGCGTCTCGCTGAGAACCGGACCACGTGTAGGATGTTTTGGTGTGGTGTCGGTCCTTTTCCTTGCGTTTTTTGGACAAAACGGTAGTCGGAGTGTCCGACATTTTATAATCAAAAGCTTTACCAAAGTAGTGTTGGGCGAACTCCACCCGACGCTTAATAGTGCGTTTATTGAAGGTAGCGCAAAAGCGACAGCCCGAGATGTTGCAACGGGGTACTTAGCTTTAATGAAGACTTCGGTTTCCAATTTTTTCGGAATTCAGGAGCTGGCTGACCGGCACTTGCGAACTGCTTCTGCTTCGGGCACCACGCGGCAAAAAAGACTGGAGAACATGGCATCGGCTGTGTCTTATATACTCTGGCCTCACTGACGTCAGAAGAGTAAGCGACGACAACCGACGCCGGACCAAGACTTTGGAATTCGGCCGACCGCCTGACGGCTGAAAACCCATCTGTGATTACTGCAGCTGTATGCACGATGAACATCTGCAGTGGCAAAGCCTGCCCTGGATTTAGAGTAGAGTGGTAAATTATAGTGCTTTGTAAAGGTGTGCACTGAACTCCAGGTAGCAGCCTCTAAAATGTCTTTGGTTGGTACTCCCCTGAGGAAGGCTGCTGAAGTGGCTGCTGCTCTGTTTAAATGTGGCCTAATGCCCTTAGGCACTGGCTTGCCATGTTGTGAATAGCAGAAATGAATGCAGTGGCCTATTCACTTTGAAATAGTCTGCTTTGAGATAGCCTTTCCTTGTGATCCTGCAGCATATGCCACTAGTAGGTGCTCTGTCTTTCTGAAAGTTTGGTTCTGTTCAAGTAGAAGCGTAGCCGTCTGTGTATGTCCAAAGAATGCAGAATTCTCTCCCCCTTATTCTGTGGGTTTGGATAAAAAGTAGGCAGATGAATAGTTTGGTTAAGGGCCACACTCGACACTACCTTAGACATAAATGCCGGGTTTGTCCTCAGAGAAACCCTGCCTGGATAAAAAATGTTAAAAGGTTCCACAGCCATGAGTGCCTGTAGCTCTGAGACTTGTCTTGCAGAGGTTATTGCTAGGAGCAGAACTGTTTTCCAAGACAGAAACTTTATATCAGCTGTAGCGGCTGGCTCAAAAGGAGGCAGGGTGAGTTTTTCCAAAACATAACTGAGGTCCCATGCTGGTATTGGTGATCTCCTTGCAGGCCTTAAGTTTTTGGCTCCTCTGAGGTACTGCCTTAACAAGGGATGAGAAAAGATTGGTGGCTCTGTATTGTAATGAGCCGAAATGGCAGAGGCATGAATTTTAATTCATGAAAAGGATAGGCCTTTGTCCAGCATCTCAGTTAAATATTGCAAAATCTGAGGAATATTTGGTACAGCTGTGTTAATTCCTTGTGCCTGGTTCCAAGCACAGAATCTCTTCCATTTTCCAGTGTAAGATTTTCTGGTACTAGGCCTTCTGGCCTCCAAAATGACATCCATTACAGCTTTAGTGAGAGGTGCGTTTTGTATCACTACATTAATCAGCCATGCTGCCAGATTTAAGGTCTTTAGTTGGCTATGCAGGATCTGATTGTTTTGTTGGGATAGTGGAGAAGGTATTTAAGGCAAGGTCCAAGCCGGGCACTGAGACAAGTTCCTTAGGATTGGATACAAGTGCTGGCGGGGCCAGTCTGGGCAATCAGTATCATCTTTGGCTTCTCTTGTCTGACCTTTAAGAGTACCTTGCGGAGGAGAGGCAGTGGAGGAAAGGCATATACTGCTAAGCTTTTCCAGCTGAAAGATAGGGTGTCCACTTTCCATGCTCGTCTGTGATAAGTCCTTGTGCAGAATCTTTTTAGTTGGTAGCTGTGAGGCGAGGCAAACAGATGTATGTCCGGGCATCTCCATTTCCTTGTTATCATGCTGAAGACTTGTGGATCCAGGTGCCACTCATGTGGATCCAGGTGCCACTTGTGGGGATCCATGAGGTTTCTGCTTAGTTCGTCTGCCAGAGTATTTATCTTTCCTGGCAGGAATTGTGCCTGCAGATGTACTTGGTAAGTCAATGCTGTGTCCCACAAAGTCATGGGTAGACTGCAAAGGGGGTAAGAATGAGTGCCTCCCTGCTTGTTTATATACCACATGACCGTGGTGTTGTCTGTCTTTATCAGTAGTTGTCCCGGATGAAGTAGGAGGCTGTCAGGGCATTCTGAACAGCCAGCATCTCTTTTTGATTGATATGTAGATGAGGACCATGTGCCTTGAATACATCTTCCTGCCATGTGGGCCCCCCAAGCATAATCTGATGCATCCGTTGTTAATGTCTGCCTGGCTGTGGATAAAGTGAATGGCTGTCCCTTGTTCTGGTGACAAGCCTTCGCCCACCAACAAAACTCCTGTTGCAGGCAGGGAATGAGGGTAATTATTGTTTCCAGACTGTGGCAATGTTGAGTCCAAACACTTTTTAGGTACCATTGAAGTTTCCTCATATGCAGTCTCGCATATGGAATTAGTAGAATGCAGGATGCCATGAAGCCCAAAGCCTGCAGAATTTTTCTTGCAGATAACTGGGCCTTTGTTGCCAACAGGTTGAAATAGGTAGTTAGTTGCCTTTGTTTGTCTGGCGTGAGATAAGCCATCTGGGCAGTTGTATTTAAGCTTGCACCCAGAAATATTATCTCGAGAGGGTACTAGTTTTGATTTCTTTTCGTTCACTGTGTATCCTAGGCCTGTTAGAAATCTCTTTATAAACGCCAGATGCTGTAGTAGAATGTCCTTGTTCTCTGCTTGAATGTGGCACTCGTCAAGTAAGGATATATTTGTATTCCTCTTTGTCTGCAGAATGCAATTACTGGTGCCAGGCACTTTTTGAAGACTCTGGGCACAGTAGACAAGCCAAAGGGCAGTGCAGAGAATTGGTAATGCATTGAGCCAGCTTTGAATCTGAGGTATCTTCTGCAGGTCTGTCTGATTGGGACGTGCAGGTATGCCTCTTTTAGGTATAAAGTCACAAGCCAAGCCTTCTTGCCCAGCATGGGCAGAAGTTGCTGTAGAGTCAACAATTTTGAATGTTGGCATGTCCAGAAATGTATTTAGAATAGATATGTCCAGTATTGGTCTCCAGCTCTTGTCCTTTCTTGGTACCAAGAACAGTCTTGAATAATATCCTTGTCCCTGCTCTTGCTCTGGTACTTGTTGAATGGTCCTTATGTCCATGA
This sequence comes from Protopterus annectens, assembly GCF_019279795.1. Classification (NCBI taxonomy): domain Eukaryota; kingdom Metazoa; phylum Chordata; order Ceratodontiformes; family Protopteridae; genus Protopterus; species Protopterus annectens. The sequence goes on from NC_056745.1 coordinate 229,105,946, forward strand.
GAGATGAGACTTGCTTTTGTGCCTCTACCCATTGATGTTTTGGCAGGTCGGGCCAACCGTTTGTCCTTGGCAGGGTATGGAAGTGAAACTTGTAGCCATGTGACGCTATGTCTAGGACCCATTTGTCCTGGGTTATTATGTGCCAGTTTTGAGAAAAAAGTGCTAGTTTTCTCGCTAAAGGTATTGCCAGAAGATAAGTGCTTGGTGCAGGCAGGGGGGAGTCATTGGGACTGTTTCCTGTATGGCTGTGATTTGTCTTCTCCACATTTGGAGGTAGAAGCACCCCACTGTTTAGACCTGTACGAACCTTGGGGCTGGGATCTGCCTCTTGGGCTTCTGTATCTGCCCCTTTGTGGTCTGTCTGACCCTGGAAAGGACCAATTCTTTGTAGGCCAGTGTCTGCTAAATCTTGGAGGCTGAACCTGTAAGAAATCCTTAACAGTTTGCATAGATTTAGCTTTGTCCCCCATTTTCTTTAACACCTCTTCTGCTTTAACACCAAACAAAGTATCATGCTGTAATGGGGCATCTAATAATTTTGCTTTGACATGATCAGGCAGACTTTGTTCCTTTAACCAAGCATGCCTCCTGATGACGGAACCCGTATCAGCGTCTCTGCAGGAGGCCTCCAAAGAATCAAAACCACATTGCAAAGTATGCTTTCCAACTTGGTCAGCTGCATGCAATAAGTCCTGCATTTCTTTGTTTACTGCACATTCAGAATTTGTCAACATTTTCTGTTTAAGCAGTGACATAATATATTGCTGATATTTGAGCATATGAAACTGACAATTTAAAGCCCTTATAGACAAGGTTGCGGAAGTGTAAATCTTTTTTCCCAATCTGTCCAATGCTCTAGAATCCCTGTCAGAGGGGGTAGGGTTTTTGCAGCGGAAGCCTGGACCCCTTTGGGACCCTGAGAGATAGTTTCTGGGTCAGCAGCAGGGTTTTTGAAAAGGAATTTATGAGAGTCAGGAACCCTGTAGTACCTGTCCGGTTTAACTGGAGCTGGAGGTAAGGAATCAAGGGTCAGACTGAACTCTGAAAATACATAATCAACAATGTCTAACACAGGTGGAATAGCTAGGGGCCTGTGGTGTGGTAGTAAAAGGAAGTCTCAGAGCCTTTTCTTAGATTCTGAAAAATCTTGGCTCTCCCAGTGGAAATGCTCCTTCATGGTATGCAAGGTTTCCCCAAAAGAGTAATCCTCAGGAGGAGAGGCTGAAGGGATAGACCCTTCAGCATCAGAATCCTCATAGGGAGGAAGAGAGCATTCCTGATCAGAAGAGGAATCAGATGAAATGGAAACCTGATATGAAGATTCATATTCTGTCTCTTGCCTAGGCCTTTTATCAGGTGGGGGATGGGAACCCCTGATCAAAGTAAATAAGTCTTCGGCCATTTTGAGCATCTGTTTTTTGGGCATGGAGGCCTGTCCATGAGGCTGCTGTACTTGTTTCTTTGTCTTTAAGGGTGTTTTAGTCTTTGCCTTTGAAGCTGAAGTCGTTTTAATGTATAACTGAGTTGGTCTAAAAACACCTTCAGAAACCGATGCCTGCTCAGCGGCTCTGGACTCATCTGAGGGAATAATCTCTGAAGGTCCAATACCTTGAGCCTCCAGTGGCCTAGGCGACTGCACGTGGGAGTCGGTAGCGGCCTGTGGGTCTAAAGTAGCGGGCGTCAGGGGCTGCGGAGGCGCCTCACTGAGAACCGGCGACCGACTTAGAAGAAGCCTTGTCGGTTTAGGACCTTGGATGCCTGTCCTTTTCTTTGCATTTTTTGTGAATTCTGGTAGTCGGACTGGCTGTCCAACGACATTGTATAATTAAATCTTCTGCCAAAATAGTGTAATGCAAAACCGTACCGACGCTTAATAATGCGTTGGTGAAATCTTGCACAAAACCGACAGCTAGCAACGTCGTGGTCAGGGTCTAGGCAAGGAATACAGTAAGAATGAAAGTCCTTATGAGGTATTTGCTTCCCACAAGAAATACAATTATTACCTTTTTCTGACATCGGTCTGGAGCAAGAAAAAAAAGTTTCCCCAACAGGGTACTTGGCTTTTAATGAAGACTTCGGATCTGAAATTCGAACACGAAAATCTCAGGAGTCGGCCGACCGCCACTTGCGAACTGCTTATGTTTCGGTCACCGTGTGGCAAGAAAGACTGAAGAAAATGGCGTCGGCTGCATCTTTTATACCCCTGGCGCACTGACGTTAGGGAAGAGGCGACAGCAACAGACGCCGGACCTAGAATTCAGGCCGACTGAGGGTAGACTGCCAGCAGGATAACCCCAAGTGTAATGACTGCAACAGTGAAACACGAAGAACATGAGGGATTCCCATTGCCAAGAGTGCCCTTGTTAAATTACATTTAAAATCCATTTGTGCATCACAATTTGGTACCTGTAGGATAGGCTGTCAGGGTGGGAAGGGGCTGGACCTTAACAGGCTAATATTCATGTTGACTGAGATGAACTTTTTTTTAGGAGTTTTTTTTCCTTTCTTTCTGTAGCCTCTTTGCCACTGCCTTTTATACCTCCGTTTAAACTGCATATTGAAAAAGGAAACAAAAGGAGGAATGGAAGTTTTTACTTGCTTTAAAAATGGAGGAATGAAATATCAGAGTCATCCTTGAATCAACTTTCTCCTTTCATCCCACCTCTTGAGCAACTTAGCTGCAGAAAAGTTAAACAGAACTTCCTTGCCTCAGGGATGATTTAAAATTTCATTTTTAACATCTCCCACAAAGGTTTTAAGAATGAAGCCACACAAACCATCTTGTTACAGAAGCAGAAGCAGCAGCAGCTCTGGGGACAGAATCAGCAGCATCATAAGCATACTTTAAAACAGACTTGGTAACATGATAGATGGAGGTTAGAGGCATTCAATGAATTCTTTACCTCAGAAGGAAGGAAGGTTAACTATTGACTTTTGCATGTTCTCATCAGATAAAAGTAAATATTTTAACATATGAACTTCACAGTTTAAAATCCTGAAATTTAAAGTTGCAGAAGAATACCCTTTCTTCCCTAGTTTGTCAAAAGTTTTCCCATCTTTGCCAGAAGGAATGGGGCAAGTAGCTGAAGTCTGTTTACCAGAAGCAATTTTAGAGAATTAATGTTAGTGGTGGTGCTGCGGTAGCGTTGTCGCCTCACAGCAAGACGCTGTCCGGTTCGATTCTCAGCTAGAGCGTCTTCTGTGTGGAGACATGCGTGAATGGGCGTACCTTCGTTGAAGGTTGTGCGTCAGGCCTGGCAAGCCGGTACGTAAAAATCAACTGCCAATCATTAGCGGACCGGAGTTCCGCTGTGGCGACCCCTAACCAGGAAAAGCCGAAAGACACAAACATTGTTAGATCTACTATGGGGTTGGAAAATTTGAGTTGGTGGTACCTTGTATAATCTGCCAAACTTCCGAGGTTGACTATAATGCAAACTAGAAGCAGCAGCAAGAAAAAGTCTCTTAAAAGTAGACAAAGTCGGAGGAACAACTACAGACTTAGACATATCCAACCGTAACAAATCAGAATTCATTTTCTGTGCCATAGGAATTTCATTTTGTTCTCACTGAAAACACTCATTTCTCTTGCATAATAAGATAAAACTTCAAAAGGGAAACCTGAAACCATATTTTTCTCAATCAGAAGGCTTAGTCTGAAAATAAATTCCAGAGGTACAAACATCCCCCTGCAATGCCAGCCTGAGTGAACACAGTCAGAGAAAGGGAATTAGTTTATTTTTATATTTGAAGTAGAGGGCAAGGAAAAGCACTAATGAGCTCCTTGGCAAATCCCACCAAATCTTCCCTGTCCATACTGAAACAGGAAAATGGAAGGTATTCTCACCATGTTCAATTTTCATGGGAAACTCCATGGAACATGACCAACCCTTAACAGACATAATTTGTCCCATACTCAAGTACCTCCATCTCAGTTGAGTGAAGTTCACTTGCTTCTTCCTGTGAGAAAGACAAGTGATCCTCTCTTGCCTGCAAATATCATCCCTACAACTGCAGAGGGCATACCTTCCCCCCAGTCTTTTATGGCTGTAGATACAATACCAAGATGACTGGGGGAAAAGAAAAGCAGTCTGAGGTGCAACAAGCAACCACAGCAGATTTATCTACCACAGGCTGAGGCAAAATAGGAACCAGACTGACATCCAAAGCCTCCCTAAAAGTTTTCTTCTTTTTGCAAATAGGGCAAGGTAAAATGGTTGAGATTAGAGGCTGCTCCACGGGTAATTAAAAAATTATACCTTAAAACTGTATAGTGGAACTTGAAAGACATTGTAAAAAAGTAAGGTGAAGAAAGTACAGTTGTTTAAGCAAACTTACCATAACAGTAGATGTCCAAATGATCACTGGTGCAGTAACCTAAGCTATATCCTACACAGGATATAACCCATATAAGTCAGACAGCTCAGAGACTTCAAGGAATTTTCACACACCTAAAAAGGTTAGTCAGCTCGAGCAAAGCAGACAAAAAGTCAGGATTGCTGTGGCAGTACTAAAAGTGGGAAGATTCCCAAAGCTGTAAAAGGGGGAGGCTGGATGGCAGTTTAGGCACAGACTAATATGCTCTGCAAAACCAACTCTAGCTTTGGAAAAAGAGTTTAGTGAAAATGTGGACAAAGGAGCAAGTAGTAACCTTTAACATTTCTCTGGTGTGAACACCTCTCAGGAAAAAATTATCAGTAGTAGCTGCAGCTCTGGTATAAGGAGCTCTAATATTTTCAGTTTTCCATGGCGTTGACAACAAATGGCAATGCAGCCAGAAATCCATTTAGAAATAATTTGCAGATAGGATTATCAATTTGTTTGCAAAAGCTACAAAAGGTTGACTGGACTTCCTAAAGTTTGTAGTCTTATTAAGCTAGAACCCAAGCGGTCTGTGAACATCCAGTGGATAAAGGATACATTCTTCTCCACTTTGTGAGTGTAGCATGAAGGCAAGCAGATGTATAGACTGGTTTAAGGATATTTCAGAGAGCATTTTGGGCATGAAAGAGGGATCAGTCTTGAGTAAGTGTCTTGGTGAAAAATCAAAAAGACCTCAATGCACATGGGGGCTTGCAGTTCAGAGACTCTCCTAGCAGAACTAATAACTAATAAATCTATTCTCCACAATAGAAAATTTACGTCAGCTTTTACTGCAGGCAAAAGAGAAGTAAATTAAGTTTTTCTAAAACAAATCTGAAATCCCAGGAAGGCAAGGGAGCTCTTCTAGATTGTCTAAACTGAATGACACCTTTTATAAGCCGTTTTACAAAAGATTAGGAAGAGACGCTGTACAGGGAGGCAAGCATGAAATGGCTGAAGCATGCATCTTAAAGGAAGAATAGGAAATACCAGACTTTAAATGACTAAGGTAGGTCTGCCGAGTCCCCAGGTACTGACCTAGATATGGATATTTGTTGATGACCGATAGAAAACGTTTTCCATTTTGGTATACAAGTTTTTCTAGTGCTTGGTTTTCTGGCTTCCTTTAGGATAGCTAGCACATCTTCTAAAGAAATTCCTTGGGGGCAGTTAGTATATTAGCCATGCTGTTAGCCTCAAGGTGTTGAGATTGGGGTGTTTGATGGCTCCCTTTTCTGAGTCAAAAGGTTCACTTTTTGAAGTAGCAACCATGGTTTCTTCTTGCTCGGGTTTTTGAGCAGGGCAAATCAATACTGTCTTGGCCAAAAGGGTGCAATCAGGATCATTTTTTTGGCCTTTTCTCACAGATTTTTACAAGCATCCTGCAGATGAGAGATGTGGGAAGGATTGCATAAAGAAACAGACCTGTTAAAGAGAAGAAGGCATGTGTCCTCCAGGCCATGGAATCTGTGGCCAATGAGCAAAAATGTTCCAGTTTGTTTTGATTTGAAGCAAAAAAAGTGTATTTCTGGAACATCCTATGATTGGCTGAGGAATCTGAATACATCCTTGTTTAGAGTCCCTTCAAAGGATTCACCCTGGATTTGCTGAAGTGATCTAAATTATGTTTTCCCCTGGGAGGTATTGAGCCAAAAAGGTATAAATTCAAGTTCTGAGCTGTGTCTCACTAAATATTAAGTGACACAGTGAGTAGAAGCAAGTTCCTACCTCCTGGTTTATGTATCACATCACTGTGGTGTCAGTTTACTAGTAAGGTCCCTGGTTTCCGTAGGTCTTTGAAAGCTAGAATTCTGTTCAGTACGGTCATTTACTTGAGGAGAGTGTGGCTTTTTATGAAGTCTGCTCCCATTTGCATGAGCCCCCCAAGCTAGGTCTGAGGTACCTGCAGACAGAGTCTGGCTTGTAGAGGGAAATACTGAAAGGAACCCCATGTTTCTTCTGCAGGCTAAGATCTGCCAATCCAGCTTCCTTTTGAGGCAAGCCGAACTTCGTGGTTGAGGGACTGACCGTGTTGGTTTCACACAATCAGATATCAATGCACTTGTTTAATATGCAAACTGGCTACAGGGATCATTAGGCTACATGAGGCCATGTAACTTGAAACTCTCAGGACTTCCCTTGCTGGGACTCCTGTTAGACAAAACAGAGATATGACATCGAATCAGCTGATCTTTTCCTGTGGGAGGAAAGTCCTCTTGTAGTTCTATACCAAGTAAAGCTCCTCCAAAGACTAGATTTTGCGATGGGGTGAGATTTGACTTTTTCAAATGTAGGGGGTAACCCTAGCTTGGAGAAAATGTCCATGGTAAGACAAATAGAGGGACAAAGGTCCTCTAATGAATATTCCCCAATAAGGCAGCTGTCTGGGTAGGGGTACAACTGAATGCCCTTTGTACTGCAAAAGCCAATTACTGAAGCGAATCACTTTATGAATACTTTGGGCAAAGTAAACGAGCCAAAATGTAGAGAAGAGAACTGATTGTTTCAGAGCAGGTGGAAATTACCAAGATGCTTTCTGTGAGTCTTTGCAATAGGAAGGTGAAGATAAGCACCTTTTATATCTAGGGTGACCACAGATGCCTGTGGTGTTAACATAGGCAAGAGTCTTTGTAGGGTTAGCATGCTTAACTTTGGAATAAGAAGCAGCATGTTTAACATGGAAAATGTCTAACATAGGTCTCCATGTTCCTTTTCTTTCTTGGGACTAGGATTAGGAAAAGTATGGAGCAATAGCCTTTTCCCCTTTCCAGGGGAGTGACCATTTCACTTGAACCCTTCTGCAGCAAAAGCTTTCCAAACTTCGTTTAATGGAACAGAGGGAATGCCTGCAGGTTTCGGCAGAGAGGCAAATGTTAGTTTGTCACCTGTTTTTAGAATTTCTTGGGTGACTTTTGTCCATCCATGGTAAAGGAAAAGACCCCCCCCCTTAGATTTGCAGAAGGGATAGTAAGTTTTGAAAGACAGGAAGTGGGGGGTGGGGTGGGACTGCACAGGAAAGTAACAGAGAAGGGACTGGCTGAGTCATGACTACTCCCTGCTGGACCCCTGTGTTCAGGATCCACTAGGCTTGAAGGTTTGTCTCGTTTGCAGTTTTTTTGTTGCCTTTGTGGTCTACCTCTTCTGATCCTTGCCTCTCTTTGCCTATGTTTTTCTTTTAAACAAAAAACATCTTTACTGAATTATCACTTATGACATAGGCAATCATACATTTAAGTAAATGAATTCAAATCATACTGATATTTTTAGTTGCAAATATTATACATCACACAATCTTCTATACAATCAATCACAGGCAATTGAACATTACATAGCTCATTCAATTCCCGCCTTCCCTTAAATCTCACGCCTCCTCCAAATTATTCTTCTGCATGTATTTTCCCACAATTCCCATTCATTTCTATGTAACTGTCTCTTATCCTTTTCTAAAGATAATTCCAGTTCCTTTATCTCTGTCACTATACCACTACTACTTCTAATACAGATGGTTTAGATCAATTCTGGTGGTTGCCAAAAAAACAATTATTAGAAAATGGAAACCAAACAGTAAAGCTTTACTACTTCTAGGCAATTCAGTTTCTGTAATCACAGCTCAAAAAATAATTCCCTTAATTACTCACCCTGCATTTCTGACAAGTGTAGTCTGCAGGGAATTTTTAAAGTCTGACAACACATTTCCAAACAACATGTTCCCAGGTATCTCTTTTTTCCCTATCACACCTCCAATATTTACAATCTGAGGAAAGATTCTTTGGAGTCTGCTTCAGATATAAAAATACCTATGCAAACAATTCCAAGCAAAAATCCTAAATCTTTAGACTTTGTTGCATATTTGTGAGCCATATGCATCTCCTCCAATTGTTTCTTTGTGAAATGCTTATCCGGTCTCTCTTCCCAATACTTTCTAATCTCTGATCAATTCGTATCCATCATGCATTTACATGCCCTACTAATTATCCCTTTTTAACAGCAGCTTCTGTTCCAGATTAAACTAAAAACTACCAGTGCTGGTCTTTCACTTGGGATCTCCCTATTCCTTTCACCTTGCTTATACTAATCCTTGACAAGGAAACTAGATTCTAGCCTGCAGTCCAAATGTATTCTTGGCCTCTCCCATTTTATTACTTTTGCATCTATAATTTACTCCCAATACTTTGGTAACTTTGTCAGTTTTCTCCAGTAAGTGTAAGCCCCCCTACTTATTCTCTGTACGCCTAAATTTAGTCATCACCATCAGCAGAATCTCCTTTCTCCATTCCCGTCTTGGCTTAGTTCTCAGAATACTTTCTGCAACTTTATGAATAGTTTTCTGTATGGCTATTGTTATTCACCTGAAGGAGCTACATCCGAACTCCCAGACTCTCATTTCTTGAGCTTCCACCATGTTTCATCATTATCCCTTTCCACTTAGCCTTAACTGTGTAGCTCAGAAACGCCACCAAATAATCCCAAACAACCTTGTTCTATTGGAAGGATCAACTTCCCTCACTTGACTCTTGCCCTCTTCTCCCAGATACAACCCTTCAACTCTTCATTAAATTGCTATCCACAAAGCCTCATCTGGTGGACAAGAGAAAAGTCAAACCTGCATATAAAACTAGAGAGAGTAAAAACATTTTTTCACTGCTTGTATCTTGCTATCCATAAAACAGAATTTCCAGTCTCTCAGTTTTTGTATTATCTTTTGTTTAGTCCCCTCCCACATTTTCTCACCTGTCATAACAGAATCCTTTTTAACCGATACTCCCAATTACTTCATTTTATTATGTACCCAGATTTATGGGTACTGGTGAACCAGTTTGTGTGGGTACAGAATTTACAACTACTGATTTTGTTTTACCTTCATTAACTCTGTATCTTGAAAAGTCTTGAAACTGTCTCAGAATGTTCCACAACACTGAAATGTCCCTTTCTGTTTTATAATGTACAAAATATCTGCAAGCCAAGAAATCTTTTTATTACCATACCAATTATATCCTTGAATTCCCGATTCCCTTATTTTATTTGCCAATGGTTCTAAATATAACACAAATAACAAAGGGGGAAAAAAGACACCTCTGCCTGGTTCCTCTGAGATGACCCCCCCCCACTTAATTTATTTTCACCTCTGTTCCCTCATATATCCTCCCAATTACCTTAATGACTGTATCAGGGAGGATCTACTTTAGTACATCGAATTACCAAACAACCGAAATTTATCTGATTGAGACGAGAAGATATTAATGTTAAAAACGGCGAAAATGTACATTGCTAAAGCTACAAACAACGAAATGCAACTGTGCATGTCAGACAGCAGCCAGAAGTACTGAATGGAGACTGCGGACAGACAAAAACAGGTACTACATTTAAATAATTTAAAAATGTACCTTTTCAACACTTGCTAATGTAGACTGCAGTACAGTGAGGATAGGGAAACTTACCCTTTTCCCCAATGTAGTGCGATCTTGGAGTTGGTACATACAGGGGCCCCTGCAAAAACATTGAAAAATGTACACTTTTGTTAAATTATGTATTTAAATGTGGTTGCCAATTTTTGTCTGTGTTCGTGATCTACATTCAAAAGGTTCAGCTGATGTCTAACATACACAGTTGTGTTTCGTTGTTTGTAGTTTAGGCAATGTACATTTTCACTGTTTTAACATTATGATCTTGCCTTGATCATATAAATTTCAGTTATTTGGTAATTCGATCTAAAGTAGATCAGTCAGGGAATGCAAATGCTTCCACTATCCTACCCATAAAATCCCAGCTTACTCTGTCGAATGCTTCCTCTGCATCAAAACCCATAAACAACTGTGGTATTTTCTCACATTCTGCTTTCCCCTGTATCATTGTTCTATTAATGCTGTCAAATGTTTGCCTTCCCACCACAAACCACACTGATCCACATCAATTTTAATAACACCTTTGCCATTCTTTTACCCATTATAGACAAACACTTTATAAATCATGGTTTAGCATTGAAATGGGCCCATATAAAGCTGGACCTGATGGGTCTTTACCATCTTTAGGCATTACAGACACCAAAGCTTTCTTCCAGGATGTTGGTGCTTCTCCTCCTTTTAAAATACTGTTAAACAAAACCTTCCAGATTTTTACACCCTCTTCCTTCTTGGCTTACAGACTTCCACAGGAACACCATCTATTCCTGGAAAACTTATAGTAGATTAGTTATACATTAGCATTTTTACCTCATCTCCTAATGTCCTAGCCATTTAATTGAGCCTCTTGTACCTGTAAACTTGGTATATTTAATTCTTCCATAAATATATTAATTTGTACTTTTTCTTGATTTGCACATTTCTCTGCTTTATACAGAAGTTCATAAAATTTCCAAAACACTTTCTATGCCTCTAAAAGATCTCTGTTTATTTTCCTTGTTATAGGCTTCCTAAGCTTGGTAACAACCCTACTTTCTGTTGTCTAAGCTGTTGTGCTAAATGCATTTCGACTCTGGGAGTTATTAAAAAACAGCTTACAGCAATCTTTCTAAACTCATGTACATTACCCAGGTAATCCCTTATTTTCTCTTTAACACACTGCAGTTGCCCTCTCGTTCCGCTAGATTCCCCTTAATATGCAATACTTCAACCTCTGTCAGTCCCTCTAAATAACGTTTTTCTACTTCTTAGCCATATGTCTTTTCTTTTATTTCTATCCTATTTTTAAATTTTTTCATTTTATCCCACTTCCAAGCTATTTTTTCTGAATGAATTTCCTAACAACTCCTGAATAATTTTCTTTACCCATTCTTTAAATTCCTCTGTTTAACAGACAGATGGGGGATGTGCCAGTGCCTCATTTTTATTTTAGTTAATTATTGTCTCACAATGTGAAACAGTTATCTGAAGCACATCAAAGCTTTAATTAAATGCACGCTTGTGAAACAATTTGTCTAGCCCAGACCAGCTTTTGTACCTTAGGAATAATATGTAAATTCTCTCTGTGCTCTTACTATTGAATTCACATCTTCCATACCAAATATTTTCATAAATTTCTTTAAAAATGTACCCTCTTTTATTATATTTTCCCTTCTACCCCCCCAATACATCCTCACCGATGCAAATCAAATTCCACTGCCCACCTTCAAGTAATATTCTCTGCTGAAAGCTGATCACCCAGATTTTTAAGTTCCATTGTAGCAGTTTTAGATGGAATATGAATATGTGCCAGCATAATCCTACTCCCTTGCCAACAGCCCCTTACTACAACTCTACCAGTATTTTTTCCCCTCTTCTATCACTACTGGAGCTCCTCTAGCAATTAACATTAGCCCCCTTTTCCTTTGTCCCAGACATTCCGCTAAATAACCATCCTGAAATCTCTTGTTTATTAAATTTGCATGCTCATTTCATTCCAAATGAGTCTCATGTAGCATAGCTATTTGTTCTCTCCATTTTTTTTTTTTTTTTTTTTTTACCTGTAAGACCATTCACATTAAAAGATAACATGGAAAGTGTTGCCATTATGATAAGAAGTTATTAGTCCCACCTGTTATGTCAAGTTTCAGCTTTGGCGTTGCATGTATACACTGATGTTTGGCTGGTTGATCTTTTATACAATTGTTTCTTGCCATATCCATTTAAAACAATGTCACATCTTGCATGATTTTTTGAGTAAAACTTCCCAAAAAACTATGAGTTGTGTGTGTTTGTATTAAATTATGTACTGTTTCAAATAATGTGCAACCCTCCTAATAGGAAGAACCATCTCAGACTGACATTCAACAGCTTAAACTGACCTGTAATTAAGGTTTCCATGCTAAGATGCATGTGTCGTCTGTTTTTGTCTTTATTCCTCTCCCAGATGCAGAGAACTTGAATGCTTTAAGAAAACATCTTTTAGCCATTAAAATAAAACAGTAGTCTTGCCCTCTTAGCTCGTCTCCATAGAAACATGAGATCCATATACACAGCTGTCTTCAGCTACAAGCTTTTCATGTTGCACTATGACCACTTGCTAAAGGAAAACATTTCCTTGCACTCAGTATTCTCTCACTTGCTTCCACTTAAAACTTGCTGTTGGCACACTGCGTGTCCTTTCAATTAACAGCTCCTGCTGTGGAATACCAGTCCAGCTGCTTATTTGTGCTTTCATAAAATGCATACAGCATGTTCTTCCAAGCTCTCTGGTACAGCAAACAATCTTACATTTTCCCTAAATGCCCTGTCCTCTAACTACACCATTTCTTGAAACATCTCTTCTTAAGCAGTCCCATACTCAGCTAGCCTTTTCTTCATTCTGACCTCCGATTTTTTATCAGCTCATCTAAACATCTGTTTAAAATTTCTTCCATTTTTTTCCAACCTTTTATTAGAGTTGATATACTCCTTCACATGTTTTTTTTTTTGTTTACTTTAATCAGCTCTGAGTACATTTGGTTTATTTTTTCCTCTAGATGAGTGGAAAACACGTCTTGCACCAAAAGCTGGAGCTTGTATTGTTGTTTTGCTGAACAGCTGCAGGATTTTTTCCAGCGATAGTTTTCTCCTCACCTTTTGCAGTTGATTTTCTTTCATTTTTTCTAAATTTCTTCTTTGCTGGTATCCAGGCCATGCACTTGCTTGCCAGTAACTGAAATTTACCTGAAAAAAATATTTTCTGAGTTTCTGTTTTCACATGGGCATAGCTGAAATTAAGCTATTACTTAGTGTGCAGCCATCTTGGAACTCCCTCTTTGCCTACATTTTGAGGAAGGAAAGGACCATACCTTGGCAGAATAATGTTGCTAAACCTGGGTGACTAAACCTGTAGAAAAGTCCCTGACAGCCTGCATATATTTAGTCTTCTCCACCAACTTTCTGAAAATAGATTCAGCCCTTAGGTCCAAAGAAAAAGTCTTTGTCCAGGGGTGACTCTAGAATGACAGACTTAACATGTTCTAGAAGGGACTGCTCCCTTAACCACACATGACTGCAAATAAACACCCTGAAAGGGCTGCCCTGCCCTGCTTGGTGCTTCCAAAGCATCAAAGCCACAGCACAAAGAATGCTTTGCAACTTCAGAGAGTTGCAGATGTCCAGCAATTCTTTGGAGAGCCCTGTCCTCCATCCCTACCAATTTTTCCTTCATGTAGTTCTTGGTACTTATGCTGCAGTAGCTCTAATTAACAGGGCACTGGGAACTAAAGTCTGGCAGCACAATGCCAGGGCACTTCTATGGGCTAGGCGTGTAAAGGCTCTCGGGCCATTAGCCTAGTACACACCTATGAAACTATGAGCATATGAAAGTGGCAAATGAGAGCTCTCATGGCCAGGGTAGAATAGGTATACACTTGTCAAATCTATCAAGAGATCCCCCCTCTGTCATTTGGCAAGAGGTTCTCAAGATGTGCTCTTAGCTTCTTTAGAACCTTAAGACACCACTTCAGGGTCAGCAACAAGCCTAGCCAAGTTCTATTTTTTTTCCACTATCAGCACTTAATGCTAGTGTCCAAAAGGTACACAGATGGAACCCCTGGGGTGAATTTACAGTTATCTAGCCAATCGTCCAGACTGCGTATGAAGAGGGCCAATGAGGTGCTCTGTTTGACATGAAGTGGGAGTCTATTTCAAAGGTGTGGTAACTTCGGAGACAAATCTGTCCCTCCAGCAGGTTCTATTAGTATTGCATACCAGGTTAAGAGTAACCTGTGTACCACTTGGCTTGCAGATATGCAGCATTTTCAATAAAGCAGGGTCAGAGACTGCCTTATCTGCAAGGCAGTGTGTCTCTCTGAGTAGTCTGTATGACACCAAATAAAGTGATAGTGATTTCAGATGATCCACACAGGACAGATGCTGAAGACCTTGAATTTTCCTTGTAAGGAACCTTTGTGGTTTTTCAACTGCTGCAGGTGCTTGGAAAGGTACATACCTAAAGAGGCACTGTGCTCAACTACTGGCCTGATGAGGAAAGTTATAACTTTTTTTTTCCTGGAGGCAATGCCCTTCCTTATGAGATGAGCAACATAGAATGCCCTTCTTACTACTGTGGAGTCATGGTGATCAAAGGTAAGACTGCCATCAACCTTGATTCCTCTGAGGAACTGCCTGAGCAAAGGGTGTGAAAAACAGGTGAATCAAAGCTGTATTCTGCTGAAATAGCTGATGCATGAATCTTGATGGAGGAATAGGACAGGCCTGAATGAAGTAGTTCGCCAGATACTCCAGAATGTTGGGCATATCTATGTTTGATACATCTTTACCTCTTTCTGAGCTCCAAATGACAAACCTTTTCCATTTCCCAGCATAGTTTCTTCTTGTTGAAGGTCTGCGTGCTTCAAGAATAATGTCTTTAACTCTTTGTGAAAGCTGTGGATTAGCAGCTGCTATGTGATGTTCCATGCAGTCAGTTGCAACGTTTTTAGGTTTGGATGCATGGTGCTGTAGTTGTTCTGAGTTAGCATCAAAGGCATCAGGGGTATTGGCCACATATTGTTCAGAGACATGCTCCTCAGCAGTGGGTACCAATGTTGTCTTGGCCAGTTTGGAGCTATCAGGATTATCCTTGGACGTTCCTCCTTGATTTTTAGTAATACTTTGTGTATCAAGGGAAGAGGTGGGAATGCATATGCTGTTAGTCCTTTCCAGCTGAAGGAGAGCGAGTCCACTTTCCATGCTAGTGGGTGGAATGTCCTTGTGCAGAATTTTTGAGCTGGTGATTGAGAGGTGATGCGAATAGATCTATCTGAGGCATTCCCCATTTCTTCGAGATGGTCTTGAAGATGTCCGGTGCAGCTGCCATTCGTGGACATCCGATGTAGTCCTGCTTAACATATCTGCTAGAGAGTTTTCTTTTCCTGGTACAAATATTGCCTGTAACTGGATGTTGTAGCTGAGTGCCAGGGTCCACAGCTCCAAAGTCATTCTGCATAGTGGGTAGGAATGAGTGCCTCCTTGTTTGTTGATGTACCACATGACTGTGGTGTTGTCTGTCCTTATCATCAACTGGCCTTCCTTGAGAAATGGTCTGAACTTTTGGATTGCCAGTTTTACTGCCAGCATTTCTTTTAGTTTGATGTGCAGGTGAAGTTGGTCCTGTGTCCACAATCCTTGGACGCATTTGTCCAGCATATGTGCCCCCCATCCCAGGTCTGAAGCATCTGTTGTGATGGTCTGGCTTGCTTGACCTTTGCGAAAGGGCAGGCCTGGGTTTGACTGGCATGCGTGAGCCCACCATAGGAACTCCTGTTTTAAGCATGGTATTAGTGGAATTTCCGTTTCTAGGCTGTGTCTGTGTTGGGACCATAAATTCTTTAGGTACCACTGAAGCTTTCTCATATGTAGTCTGGCAAATGGAACCAAGATTATGCATGATGCCATGAAACCCAAGGCCTGCAGTACCTTTTTTGCTGTTAACTTGTTCAGATTTGTTAGTGCCAAGAAGTAAAGAGGGAGTTCTTTTTGTTTTTCTGTAGTTAGGAATGCCACTTGCCTTACTGTGTCCAATTCCGCTCCCAGGAAAGTCCTTGTCTGGGATGGTATCAGCCTTGACTTTTGTAAATTGACTGTGTATCCCAGTGCTTGAAGCAAGTAAATGACCCTTTGTAAATCTGTTGTCAGCTTGCTTTTGTTGTCCCCTTGTATCAGACAGTCGTCCAGGTATGGATAAATTTGAATTCCCTGTAGTCTGCAATGGGCGATTACTGATGCCAGGCATTTTGTGAATACTCTGGGCGCAGTAGATAAGCCAAAGGGCAATGCTGAGAATTGATAGTGCTCTGATCCTGCAAGAAATCTGAGGTATCTTCTGCAGATAGGTCGAATGGGGACGTGCAGGTATGCCTCCTTGAGATCTAGAGTTACCAGCCAACACTCCTTGCCCAGCATGGGAAGAAGTTGCTGTAGGGTCAGCATCTTGAATTTTGGGACAATGATGTAAGTATTTAGGGTAGACAGGTCTAAAATTGGTCTCCAACTTTTTTCCTTTCTTGGAACTAGGAATAGTCTGGAGTAGAACCCCTTTCCTTGCTCTGCTGTTGGCACTTTTTCCACAGCTCTCATGTTTGCTAATTCCATTATCTGTTGTAGAGCCTCTGTTTTTTGATTTGGAGGTAGGTTTGGCATTCCTCTTTTGACTGGTAAAGTGTGGAAGTGGGACCGGTAACCTTGATCTATGGTTCGTAAAATCCACTTGTCCTTTGTTATGTGGTGCCAGTTTTTTGAAAATAAGGTTAGCTTTCCGCCTAGAGGAGCTGCTATTTGTTCCCTGGTTGGCGGGTTTAGGTTTAAGTCACTGTGGCTGTGTTGATGTAGAGGCAGGTGTTGATTCTGTGCCTCTGTTGTTACCTTGCCACTGTCGTCCTCTGTAGGCACCTCCTCTGGATTGGTTTCTGCCTCTGGAACGTCTATTCCTGCCCCTTTGAGGTCTTGTGGAGTCAGGAAAGGACCAATTTTGGCAGGCCAGTTCCTGCTAAACCTTGGGGTTGAACCTGCAAGAATTCTTTAACTGTCTGGACTGATTTTGCCTTTTCTTCCATTTTCTTCATAACCTGCTGGGCAGGTGTACCAAACAAACTTGATTTATCCATAGGAGCATCAAGCAATTTAGATTTAACATGATCCGTAAAGCTTGCTCCTTTAGCCATGCATGCCTTCTAATTACTGTGCCAGTCATGGCTGATCTAAATGAAGCCTCCAGTGCATCATAGCCACATTTTAAAGAATGGTTACTAACCTGCTGTATGTTATTTACCATTTCTAATACATAATTCTTATCAAGAGATTCATCAGTGGTTAGCTTTTAGTTAACTGGTCAAGCATAAACTCTTGGTATTGTATCATGTGAAACTGACAATTTAAAGCTCTAGCTGAAAGAGTGGCTGAAGTGTAAACTTTTTACCCCATCTGTCTAATGACCTTGCTTCCCTTTCAGAAGGAACAGGGTTTTAGCTATAGTCGGCTACTGCCTTGGGACCCTGGGATATAGATTCGGGTCGGCAAGAGGGCCTTGTAGAGGTGGTGATGAGTATCTGGCACCCTGTAAAATCTGTCTGGTTTGGCAGGGGCTGGGGTAAAGAATCTGGAGCTGAGCAGGCATCATTGAAAGCATCATCCACCACAGAGAGAACAGGAGGGATAGCTAAGGGCCTGTGCTGTGGTAGGTGCAAAAGGTCCTAAGTCTTTTCCTGGAGTCTGAAAAATCCTGTTGCTGCCATTGGAACTGTTCTCGCATGGCATGCAAGGTTTCCCCAAAGGAGAATTCTTCTGGAGGAAGCAGCTGGAATGGATTCTTCAGCATCAGAATCTTCAAAATTGGAGAAAGGAGCCTCTGGCTGGTCAGTTATGTCTGATTCATCAGCAGAATCATCAGAGGTTACTGGCTCAGGGGCTCTGCCCTAGGTCTCTTTCTGGGGCTGAGAGGCCCTGTCTGGGTGAGATTGAGATCCTCTAATTAATGAAATTAAATCTTCTGCCAAGGTAAGCATTTGAGAACTGGCAGAGGGCCTGGTGGAAGGGCGTTTAACAGGCACTGTTTTAGTAGTCTTGGCTGCTTTAGCCCTGGCGAAGGCCTTAATGGACATGGCTGCTGGAGGCCTAGCAGCACCACGTGCTGGGGTAGAGACATCCAAGGGAATGGTGTCTGATAAGTCAGTGGTAAGCACCGTAGTGGGTAAAATTTCTGAGGCCGATTCAAGAGTGTTAGCAGGGACCTCAGTTGTAGTGATAGTTTCAGGTGTAGTTTGATCAGTTTTCTCGGTTTCGCCGAAACCGAGACACTCGCGATTTGCTTAACCATGGTTTCGGCCGAAACCGGACCGCGATGTCGGTCTTTCTTTGCGTTTTTGGCAGAATCTGCGGTCGGAGGTCCGGCGGCATAATGTACGCAAAGTCAGAACCGAAAAACTGTTCTGCAAACTCTGACCGGCGCCTAAGCGTTCGGTTGAAAGAAGCACAGGACGAACAAGCTGCTACGTCGTGGGCTGGGCCTAAACAGGGCAGGCAGTAAGAGTGGAAATCTTTATGAGGTATTTGTTTCCCACAGGTTAAACAATTATTAACTTTTCTGACATCGGCTGAGGCAAGGAAGAGTCCCCAACGGGTACTTAGCTTTAGAAGTCTTGAAGTAGTATTCGGTAGAAGTAATCTCTGGATCCGACCGACCGGCACTTGCGAACAGCTTCTGCTTCGGGCGCCACGCGGCAAGAAAGACTGAAGAAAATGGCGTCGGCTGATGCTTATATACCGAAGGCCAACAGAGATGACGTCGGGTGAAGTGCGACATCAGCGAAGCGGACCCGGACTTTGGAATCCGGCCGACTGAAGGGCTGCCTGACGACAGGACAACCCAGTTGTTATGACTGCAGATGCATCCATGAAGGACATCCATCTCAGACTGACATTCAACAGCTTAAACTGACCTGTAATTAAGGTTTCCATGCTAAGATGCATGTGTCGTCTGTTTTTGTCTTTATTCCTCTCCCAGATGCAGAGAACTTGAATGCTTTAAGAAAACATCTTTTAGCCATTAAAATAAAACAGTAGTCTTGCCCTCTTAGCTCGTCTCCATAGAAACATGAGATCCATATACACAGCTGTCTTCAGCTACAAGCTTTTCATGTTGCACTATGACCACTTGCTAAAGGAAAACATTTCCTTGCACTCAGTATTCTCTCACTTGCTTCCACTTAAAACTTGCTGTTGGCACACTGCGTGTCCTTTCAATTAACAGCTCCTGCTGTGGAATATCAGTCCAGCTGCTTATTTGTGCTTTCATAAAATGCATACAGCATGTTCTTCCAAGCTCTCTGGTACAGCAAACAATCTTACATTTTCCCTAAATGCCCTGTCCTCTAACTACACCATTTCTTGAAACATCTCTTCTTAAGCAGTCCCATACTCAGCTAGCCTTTTCTTCATTCTGACCTCCGATTTTTTATCAGCTCATCTAAACATCTGTTTAAAATTTCTTCCATTTTTTTCCAACCTTTTATTAGAGTTGATATACTCCTTCACATGTTTTTTTTTTTGTTTACTTTAATCAGCTCTGAGTACATTTGGTTTATTTTTTCCTCTAGATGAGTGGAAAACACGTCTTGCACCAAAAGCTGGAGCTTGTATTGTTGTTTTGCTGAACAGCTGCAGGATTTTTTCCAGCGATAGTTTTCTCCTCACCTTTTGCAGTTGATTTTCTTTCATTTTTTCTAAATTTCTTCTTTGCTGGTATCCAGGCCATGCACTTGCTTGCCAGTAACTGAAATTTACCTGAAAAAACTATTTTCTGAGTTTCTGTTTTCACATGGGCATAGCTGAAATTAAGCTATTACTTAGTGTGCAGCCATCTTGGAACTCCCTCTTTGCCTACATTTTGAGGAAGGAAAGGACCATACCTTGGCAGAATAATGTTGCTAAACCTGGGTGACTAAACCTGTAGAAAAGTCCCAGACAGCCTGCATATATTTAGTCTTCTCCACCAACTTTCTGAAAATAGATTCAGCCCTTAGGTCCAAAGAAAAAGTCTTTGTCCAGAGGTGACTCTAGAATGACAGACTTAACATGTTCTAGAAGGGACTGCTCCCTTAACCACACATGACTGCAAATAAACACCCTGAAAGGGCTGCCCTGCCCTGCTTGGTGCTTCCAAAGCATCAAAGCCACAGCACAAAGAATGCTTTGCAACTTCAGAGAGTTGCAGATGTCCAGCAATTCTTTGGAGAGCCCTGTCCTCCATCCCTACCAATTTTTCCTTCATGTAGTTCTTGGTACTTATGCTGCAGTAGCTCTAATTAACAGGGCACTGGGAACTAAAGTCTGGCAGCACAATGCCAGGGCACTTCTATGGGCTAGGCGTGTAAAGGCTCTCGGGCCATTAGCCTAGTACACACCTATGAAACTATGAGCATATGAAAGTGGCAAATGAGAGCTCTCATGGCCAGGGTAGAATAGGTATACACTTGTCAAATCTATCAAGAGATCCCCCCTCTGTCATTTGGCAAGAGGTTCTCAAGATGTGCTCTTAGCTTCTTTAGAACCTTAAGACACCACTTCAGGGTCAGCAACAAGCCTAGCCAAGTTCTATTTTTTTTCCACTATCAGCACTTAATGCTAGTGTCCAAAAGGTACACAGATGGAACCCCTGGGGTGAATTTACAGTTATCTAGCCAATCGTCCAGACTGCGTATGAAGAGGGCCAATGAGGTGCTCTGTTTGACATGAAGTGGGAGTCTATTCCAAAGGTGTGGTAACTTCGGAGACAAATCTGTCCCTCCAGCAGGTTCTATTAGTATTGCATACCAGGTTAAGAGTAACCTGTGTACCACTTGGCTTGCAGATATGCAGCATTTTCAATAAAGCAGGGTCAGAGACTGCCTTATCTGCAAGGCAGTGTGTCTCTCTGAGTAGTCTGTATGACACCAAATAAAGTGATAGTGATTTCAGATGATCCACACAGGACAGATGCTGAAGACCTTGAATTTTCCTTTTTGTGGTTTTTCAACTGCTGCAGGTGCTTGGAAAGGTACATACCTAAAGAGGCACTGTGCTCAACTACTGGCCTGATGAGGAAAGTTATAACTTTTTTTTTCTGGAGGCAATGCCCTTCCTTATGAGATGAGCAACATAGAATGCCCTTCTTACTACTGTGGAGTCATGGTGATCAAAGGTAAGACTGCCATCAACCTGTGTACCGAGGTCTCACTATCGAGTGCATACCTAGGGTGCTGTTATTGATCTGGTAGTCAGCAGGAACATTGTGCTTACCGAAAGGGATCAACTCTGTCCAAAAAATGTATTAAGGCCATGATTTTGGCACCAGTCTTTTAAGACCCTCTTGTATGATGTTGACATCCTTTAGATATTCTGTGACTACTCCCAGTTTGCAGTCATCAGCAAACTGCGTCAGCCACAGACCTTTAGTTTTTGCTTGTACTTCGGAGAAAGAGATTACAAACAGTAGAGGTCCTTGGTCTGATCCCTGTGGAACATCACTCGTTACAGGTCTGCTGTTGGAGGTGGATTCCCCTATTTTGACTATGTATGTTCCATCAGTGAGCCAGTTTGCGACCAGTCTAATGATATATGGGTTGATATCTAGCTGGGTGAGTTTGTCAATGATGCCAGAGTGGGGGATAGTGTCAAAAGCCTTGGCTAAGTATAGGTAGGCTGTACGCACAGACTTCCCCTCATCCAGGGCCTTGGTGACCATTTGAAAGAAGTCCACCAGGTTTAACAAGCATTATCTCCCTTTGACAAATCCAGAGTAGGGTCAAGTGCTTGGAGATTACCTATATCTTTGTTAAGAAGGCTAGTCAGGCTAATAGGCCTATAGTTCTCACAGTCAGTGGAAACACCACCTTTGTGCAAGGGAATAAAACAGTGGCAGTTTTCCATTCAGCTAGGAACAAAGCCGGTGCTTAGAGTACGACTGAAAAGAGCACCCAAAGGTGTTGCTAATTCTTGTTGGAGCCTATGTAGGACACAGCCTGGGATGTTATTAGGTCCCACAGATGCCGAGTTTTTGGTCTTGGAGATCTGCTCTTTAGAAATACAAGGTAGGCGACAGGTGGTAAGGATATCAAGAGGTATGTGTGGTGGGGGACAGAGGAGTGAAGTTTTCACAGAACCTGTTGGCCAACAGGTTAGCTATGCCCACAGGCTCCGTATATACATGGCATCATTAACTACCAGTTCAGCACAAATCTGGGCCTTACCTTTTAGGTTATGCCTGTAACTAAAGAAGGTCTTATGGTCGTCCTTAGTCGAGGAAGCTAATTTGGATTCATAGTTTGCTTTGGAGGACTTTACAAGAAGTCTTACTTGCTTGTTTAAGCCGAGGATGGAGTGTTTCCAGTTTAGGGCTCACTCCCTTACTCTTTCTTCCTCTTGTCGAAAAGCCTGTTAATGGCAGTTGTCCACAAGGCAGGTTTGCTCTTCCCTGAGGAGCTTGTTTTGGCCCTATCAGGTATGGTAGAGTCAAGGCAGTTATACAGGTGTTTGTACAAGGCATTGCTCTAGAACTCTGTATAGTTGCCAATTCCATCTTTCCATCTTGGGGGGTGGGGTGCAGTGAAGCTACTTATACCATCCTGTAAGAGGCTATAATCTGTATTGGAGAATTTTTTTAGTTTAATTGCTGCTGGGGGGGGGGGTGCGACATTTACTTCAAATGAGACTGATTTGTGATCAGATCTCACCAGGAAAGGCCTCACAGTGGGGGTGGCTACAGTGGTCCACCATACTGGTAAGCACCAGATCCAGGATGCTGGCACCCTTTGTGGGGGTGTCAACCACCTGGTCCAGGGCACTGGAGTTAAATGACATCATGGAACCTTTGGGCAAGTGAGTTTGAGCACCGGTAATTTACCCAGTCAACAGATGGGTAGTTGAAGTCATCCAACACCACGGTGTTTGGATGCATCTTGATAGACTCAAGTAGATCCTACTAGGCAGAGTGGGTGTCCGGACTCATGAAGGGGGTCCTGCAGCTGGCAATGACCTGAATGTGTATCCTACCAACACAGTTAATTGCACCTGAAGCATCTCCAGGGAATCATACTGTTTAACCAATCTGGAGGTGAATTTATCTTTAAATGAATACTGATACACCGCCTCCTTTAGTTTTTATGCCTTCAGTTTGTGGTCTGAATGTGTAGAAGGAGGTGTAACCCATTATGGCCGAGGTGCTCTCCACAGCCTTGAACCAGGCCTCAGTGACTGCACAAATGACTGCGTCTTCCAAGGCGAGGACTGCTTCCAGTGAGTGCAATTCCATGTTCAGCCTCCTAGCATTTAGCAGTATAACCTTGAGGTTGTTTGTAGATGGAGTTTTTACGTCGGGAATTTTATCCTTGCGACACTGCCTAAAAAAAGGCACTACAGGGGTGGCAAGAACCTTGGCCAATAACAGAAATCTCAGGGGTGGCAGATGAAGACCATCTGTGGCAAAGCATTAAAGTCTGTCGATCATGTCATCTCAGGCTGTATGGGTGTCGTGAAGCTTGCCACTTCTATCTTAAGAAGTGTGAAGTTGGCTTTGGAGAAGTTTTTTTAGGGTTGTTTCCTTAATGGGGGGGGGGGGGGGATATTGATGTCTAGGGTGATTATCTTGTAAACTCCTTGCTGGTCAGATCCGACCACCTCGGCATGGAACATTGGTTGCCCATACTGTTAATGACCAGGTCCAGGATATTGTTGCCCTTGGTGGGGTTATAGACAAGCTGATCCACGGTGTTGGAATTTATGACTTCCAGAAAGCACTGAGAAAATGAGTTAGTACATGAGTAGTTTTCCCAGCTGACTGTGGGGAAGTTGAACTCGCCCATTATTAGGGTCTTGGGCTGTACCTTAATATTAACCAGTATATCAAGAAATGTGGAGGGGGCATCTGGGGCAAGGCGGGGGATCTGTAACAAGCTACAACCTGGACTGCAGTCTTGCCCAGTGTTAGTTGCACTTGGATAATTTCGGATGCATTACATTGAGCAACTAGCCTGGAGGTGTGGATATCCTTAATGAATATGGACACGCATCCTCTAGTCCAGGTTAGGTGGCCGAAAGGTGCGGTAAGAGTTATAGCCTGGTAATGCAGGGGTGCTCTCCAGAGCCTTGAACTAGGTCACCGTCAATGCACAGATGTCGATGTTCTCCATTTTAAGGAGTGCCTCAAGTGAGTGCAGTTTGAGGTTTAGACTTCTAGCACTGAGTAGCATTACCCTCAGATTTTGCTTTCTTACATCTGCTACTGTGGGGAGTTTGTTGTTTGAACCTTGCCTAAAAAAGGCACTATAGGGGGTGGCAAAAGCAGTGTGGTCTGTTAACCATGTCGTCCCAGGCAGACGGGCACTGGATCCCCTTAGAATGACACCAGAAGCTTAGCAAATTGCTGAAGTCAATCACTTTGTCCTTGTATTGTGGTATCATTCTGGGCGATGGCAGGTTGCTACTCAGGGCTAGGGTCATACCTGCCTTGGCTACATGATCCGAGAGCTCCTCCATGTCTCTTTTCATGTAGTCCAGGAAGGTATTTTTCAGGTCATTCACACCAACATGGACAATGACAGTCATATTTGCACATGTTGCGGAGTGACCTGACTTCTTGCATTATGTGGTGGATCCTGGCACCCGACAGGCAGCTGACAGCAACTTTCTGCTTGTTTAGCCTGGTGAGTGGGACATCAGTGTGCCTAACTATAGAGTCACCTATGACTAGTGTGTTGGGTATGTTGTTTTGTCTTATGGGCTGAGGTTGAGTGGCACACTGATTTTGTGGGCTGTCTCATTTGGGTAACGTTGGGAGGTGGTGGTTGCTTGCGTTTCAGCTTTGGAGGTCTCTGTTTGGGCAGATTTTTATTGACAGCCTCTGCGAATGTAGGCGTGTTTTGTGTTACTGTGTGGGTTTAGATGGACTATGTGTTAAGTGTGGTGTGGTGCAGGTGTTTACCTTCTCCCATTGACTGTCTAGTACAGTGTTGGCTGGAGAGAGCTTGGCTTCCAGTTTGGCTATAGAAGTGCATCTCTCACAGGTTGTAGTGTTGGGTGGTATGTGGAGAGGGTTGTCAGTGTACATGAGGCAATTGCTACATTGCCTCAAGATGCCCAGACTCATCAGGTGGACAGGGGAAAATAACAGGAGGTGACCCTTGGACATGCCTGGATAGGTGCTTATTAAATTTAAGTACTACAATTCCTCCTAACAAGTGAGGGAAGTTGAGTGCTGCAGTAATTTGCAGATCATTTAGTGCTTGCAACAAGTTTTGAATATGTACTGAGCACAAGGAAACAGTTTTGAGTGCTAAAACTAGAAAACTGGCTAGTTCTAAGGGAAAATTAGAAGAGCACACTTTCTGGCACCAGAAATAGTTAAACTGCGCAGCGCAAAAACCTCAAACACGGGTTTTTAAACAGAAAGATGAAAGGGAGAGAAATAGCCCAAAATGGCCAATAAAACTACAGATTCTGAGCTGAAACCACTCCTCCAGCAACAGGCTGGTCAAAGCTCACCACTCTCACTGATGAACAGAGAAGCTTCCTATCTTAGTAAAGTCTGGGCAACAAACTACAAAACAGCACAGAATTCAGCAAAATCTGAAAACCAGACTCTACTGGTTATAGAATGGTGGGAAACAAGTAGAGAGATAGGATATTTTTTTTTCTTCAAAAATTAAAACAGATACAGTAAAACAAACTTTTAAAGCAGAAAAATGACTATTGCACTTGAGTGTATTTATCAGGCTGTGGATTGTATTTCATTACTGAAACTAAGCGGAAATTCCTTAAGATTCCAAGAGCAGGAAAAGTTATTTCTTACACTTATTTCACTGAATTGCACTTCTGGAACGCTTATAATTGTGCTATACAGTTGATCCGCTACATTTTGTACTCTTATAAAGCTTTTTTATTGTTTCACTGCATTTATCTACCGTTTCAACTGTATTTTTCATTGCTAGATAGTGTTTCATTACTTTAATTGCATGTTTACTGAATTACTTAACTGTAAACTGCTTTTTCATACTGAGTTGTATTTTCTGTTTGTGAGTGCTCTATCAGAGCTTTTCTGTGCAATTTTGATTTTTTGAAGTTTCTGTGTTCTACAGCTAGGAACTGTAATAGTGTGCATTACTATAATTGTCTGTTTACAGTTAAAAGCATTCTCTACAGTCTGCTTGCTCCTTGACCTGTTTAAAACTTTCATTTAGTGGCTACAGCTAGGAACTGTAATTTTTCCCATTCGCCCTCCCTAGTGTTGTGGTGTTCTTATACTTGGTGGCTTTGCAGTTGCCAGCCCTTATTGTATATTTGATCTGTGACACTCCTCCCAGTCTAGTGTCATTAGTTCATTCAATCTAATAGAGAACATTTGTGAAGGCCAACCCACTCAGATTCCTAACGTTGAATTAACTTCTGTTCCAGCTTTCTCCATTTCCACTTTACTGAACAAAAAAAAAAAAAAAAAAAAAAAAAAATTTACTGGGGAAAAAAAAAAATTCTAAGCTTGCTTCCCCCCCTTTCTTGTGGCAGGTCTTGTCCAAATAAGGATTTGCTGTGTCCAGGACTGTTTGTGAGCTCCTGAGCCCCCCCCCCCACTTAACTAGGGTTAAACTATTCCTAGCGCCATAAAGTCTGCTCTTCAAATTTTCCCTTGCAACTAGCCAGCTTTTTAGTTTTAGCACTCAAATCTGTTTCTTTGAGCTCAGCACTTGTTCAGAACTCGTAAGCATCAAATAAGCTACAAATTACTACAGCACTCAACTGGTGCAGCAGTAGTATTGTTGCCTCACAGCAAGAGGTTCTCCCATTCGATTCTCGGCTGGAGCACCTTGTGTGTGGAGTCTGCATGTCCTCCCCGCTGTCGAGTGGTGTTCAAAAGACATGCGTGAATGGGCATGCCTTCGTTGAAGGTTGGGTGTCAGGCTGGCACCTCGGCACCATAAAAATCTACTGCCAATCATTAGCGGACCAGAGTTCCGCTGCGGAGACCCCTAACCGGGAAAAGCCGAAAGAACAACAACTCAACTTTCCTCACTTGTCTAGGGGAAAACAGTTTTTAGTACTTAATAAATAAGCATCTATCCCAGGCATGTCTAAAGGTTAGCTCCCAGTGTTTTCGTCTGTCGACCTGATGAATCTGGGCATCTTAGGACAATGCAGCAATTGCCTCATGTACACAGACAACCCCTCTCCTCCTAGCACCCAACACTACGACCTGTGAGAGATGCACTTATACAGCCAAACTGGAAGCAAAGCTCTCTTCACCGAAGACTGGACTAGACAGTCAAGAGGAGAGGGTAAACTCTTGCACTGCACCACACTTATCACATAGTCCCTCAGAACCTACACCACCAAAACACACACCTACATTAGCGGATGCTCTCAGTAAAAATCTGCCCAAACAACCGAGACCTCCAAAGCAGAAATGCAAGCAACCTCCAGCCCCCAACACAACCCAAATGACACATAGTCCACATACTCACTGTGCCACCCAACTACAGCCCATAAGGCATAACGTACCCAACACTCGTCAGGCACACTGATGTTCTACTCACCAGGCTAGACAAGGAGAAAGTTATTGTCAGCTGCCTGTCGGGTGCCAGAATCCCCCACATAACGCACGCACTCAGGTCACTCCACAAGTACAAATATGACCGTCATTGTCCATGTTGGTGTGAATGACCTGAGACATACCCCTCTAGACTACATAAAAAGAGACATGGAGGAGCTCTCCAATCTTGTAGCCTAGGCAGGTATGACCCTAGCCCCGAGTAGCATCCTGCTATCGCCCATAATGATACCACAGTACAAGGACAAAATGATTGACTTCAACAATTGGCTAAGCTTCTGGTGTCATTCTAAGGGAATCCAGTATCTGGTCTGCCTGGAATGACATGAACAGACCACGCTGCTTTGCCAGAGATGGCCTGCACCTGTCATCCTTGGGATTCTGGATACTGGCAAAGGCTCTTGCCACCCCTATAGTGCCTTTTTTAGGCAAGGTTCAAATGACAAATTCACCACTGTAACAAGTACAAGCAAGCAAAATCTGAGGGTAAAGCTACTCAATGCTAGAAGTCTAAACCTCAAAATGCACTCACTCGAAGCACTCCTTAAAATGGAGAACATCGACATCAGTGCAGTGACAGAGACCTGGTTTAAAGCATTACCTGGCTATAATTCATACCACACCTTTCGGCCACCAAACCCGGACCGAAACACTAAAGGTGGAGGCGTGTCCATATTCATTAAGGATATCCACACCTCCAAGTTAGATGCTCAGCATAATGCATCCGAGATTATCCAAGTTCAACTAACTCTGGGCAAAACCGCAATCAAGACTGTAGCTTGCTACAGACCCCCCACCATGCCCCAGCATTCCCACTCCTCTTTTCTTGATGCACTGGAAAATATTAAGGTACAACCCAACACCCTAATAATGGGCGATTTCAACTACCCCACCATTAACTGGGAAAACTACTCGTGTACTAACTCATTTGCTCAACACTTTCTGGAAATCATCAATTCCAACACCTTGGATCAACTTATCCACACCCCCACCAGGGGCAGCAATATCCTAGACCTGGTCATCACAAACATGGGCGACCGGTGTTCCACACCAGAGGTCAGCTCCTCGTTGGTCAGATCAGATCACAAGCTAATCACCCTAGACATCGACATCCCGCTCCTAACCCCCATTAGGAAAACAACCGTAAATAATTTCTCCAAAGCCAACTTCACACTTCTTAGTACAGAAGTGGCAAACTTCATGACACCCATGCAGATGGAGAATAGAGGTACGACTGCTGAAACTTACACAAATGCACTTTATAAGCACTTACACGAGTGCATGGATCGTGCTATCCCTAACAGAACCAAGATGCTATCCTCCAAAAAAAGGAAGCCAATCTGGTGGTCTTCTGCCATAAACAAACTCTACAACAGAAGAAAATGTTGCAAAAAAGAGTAAAATCCCACGATTGGAGGAACTCTCTGGTCAGCCTCAGTAAGAAGCTGAGATCCCTCATAAAATCCTCCAAAGCTAGTTATGAAAACAAAATTGGCACTGATTCTAAAGACAATCGCAAAGCATTCTATAGCCATGTCAAGAATCTCAATGGCAATACTCAGATCTGCTCTGAGTTACAGCACAATGACACTAAATATATATACATAACCAACTGATGAAGGTTCAAGTACTAACTTTACCCCCCTCGCCCCCTAAAGGGCCCATCTTTATACCAAAGAATGCAAAGTTCCTATTATCATGGCTGCACAGGTAAAAACCTCCCTCTTCAAAGCAAAGAACACAGCATCCATGGAACCAAACATCCCAGGCTGCCTTCTACAGGAACTACAGAATGAACTGGCAACCCACCTAAGTACCATGTTCAATCATAGCCTCACCTCAGGCTTTGTGCCCATTGAATGGCACACCGCGATGGTTATCCCGCTCCACAAAGGGGGGGGGGGGCACAACAGACCCTGGGAACTGCTGCCCCATTAGCCTGACGAGCCTGGTCTGCAAGGCCATCGAACGTATCATCATGGAACTCATAAACAAAGACACTGGAGATCTCCAAACTCTGGATCCCACACAGTTCGGGTTTGTAAAAGGCAGATCATGTCTCCTAAACCGGACTTATCTGAAGCAGTCACCAAAGCCATAGATTGGCTAGCTACCAATTGTCCCCAGGAAACTATTATCCTGGGTGATATGAATATAGACTGGAACCAATGCTCCTCTGAGACCAACCCCACCCTCATAAATCTCCATGGCTTCTCACAAAACATAACCTCCCCCACCAGAATTGGTAACTCCAACCAAAAAGAGTCTTCTTGACTGGATACTCACTAACAGTCCATCTCACGCCTATAAATCTGGGACTCTCCCAAACGAAATCAGTGACCATCTCATAACCTATATAGAGAAAAACAAGGTAGGGAGATGTAAACTACCAGTCTACAAATCTATCAGGAACACTAAACAATTTAACCTTGCCAAATTCCAACTTGAGCTGCAGTCCTGTAACTGGTCTAATCTTAAATCCCTCCCTCTTGAGGAAGCCGTTATAACCTTTAATTCCACCTTTATAAAAATACTCAATTCACACGCCCCCATACGTTCAGCCAAGGTTAAAAACCTGACTGCTCCATGGCTAACAAAAGACTAAGTATAAAATCAAACTTAGAAACAAAGCCTGGGACAAATGGCGTGCCTCCAAAACCCCCCTAGACCGAGCTCATTTCCAACAACTTAGAAATGTGACAAAAAAATCCATTTTACTAGACAAAAAAAACTACTACCTCCAACTCCAAAATAAACATCAACTTAATCCCCAAAAGTTCTGGGCAGGTATTAACAACCTTCTCCATCCAGGCAAGACCTCTACCCCAACTCCGACCGACCTAAATGATAAAAGTCCTGAAGAAGTGGCCAATGCATTTAACTCTTTCTTTATTAATGTTATCAAATCTTTAGCGGCACAACAAACTCTGACCAACCCCACTACCACGAGTCCGACTCTGAAGTCTGAACCCTCCTTCCACCTACAACCTGTTTCCACTTCCTTCATTAGATCCCTACTGCAGAAACTAAAGCCTACTACAATTGCTGCTGACCTTCTTCCAGCTGATTACCTACAAAAAGCTGCAGAGGTCATAGCTTACCCCATCTCCATCCTAATTAACCGCACCATAACGGAATCTACTATCCCCTCAATCTGGAAAATCTCCCACATCATCCCTCTCCACAAAGGTGGGACATCTACTGACCTATCCAACTACAGGCCAATAGCCATATTGTCACCACTTGCTAAAATCATGGAAAAATGCATACACAATCAACTAGTCCCCTCTCTAATCCAGAACAAGCTCCTGACTACCTCACAGCATGGCTTTAGACCCAAACACAGCACTACCACTGCCCTCCTGTCCTTCACTGACACAATAAACCACAACAAAAACATGTCATCCGCTCTCTTTCTTGACCTATCAAAGGCCTTTGATATGGTCAACCACCAACTACTGCACAACACTCTAAAAACATTTGAACTAGACAACACAACACTCAAGTGGTTCCATGCCTATCTCTCAGACAGAAATCAAGCCGTACTATGGCAAAACAAACTCTTACCCCTATTACCTAACACCATAGGGGTTCCCCAAGGCTCCATCCTGGGACCCCTACTCTTTTCTATGTTTATAAACGACCTCCACACAGTCATCCCAGAGTCCTCCTGTATACAATACGCGGACTCCTCAACACTCATAAACACGGACAGGTCACCAACTAAGCTATTATCCAAAACTCAAGACTGTCTCACTGCAGTTGAAGACTGGTTGCTAGGTCGCCATTTGATCCTTAACCCTAAAAAAAACAAACTATTACTCTTCCAGCCTACCCATAAACCTACCCCCATACCCTTTTCTGTTCAATCCAAAAATGGGACTACTATATCCCCAGACTCAAATTCCAAATTACTAGGTGTTACCATAGACAACAAACTCAGATTCGACCTACACATTAACCAAACTATTAAAACAGTTAACAAAAAACTGGGGTCTCTTTATAGAATAAGATCCTTTCTTACTCCCAAAGCAAGAGAAGCCACAGCCGCTCTCATCTCCTCTCCTCACTCCTTTATGCCTCACCCATACTTACCAACCTGTACAAATCTGACCTAAATAAGCTCTCTGGCTGCTACAATCACATTGCTAGATTTGTTACAGGCATGCCTTACAAAACCCATCACTGTATCAACCTGCACAACCTAGGCTGGGTGGAACTACCTAACCTACTTCAACAAACCCAGCTAACTATAGCTTACAAGATCCTCCATCATCCAGATTCCATCCCTGCACTGTAATTTAATCACCCCATATCTAAACCTAACTAGTCTGCGTTCAGCAAATAGGCTACTTGCTCAAACAGTCAAATCCTGTAACTCTGGAGGTGACTCGCTGTTTGCAAATTCCATTGGTAAAATATGGAATTCCCTTCCGCCTCAACTCACCACCATCACCTCTTTATCCAAATTCAAGAAAAATCTAACCCTTCACTTTAAAAATCAGTGGCTCTGTCAATGTTCCAAGCCAGACTAAACCCACCACCCTCCGAACCCCACTTCTCCTCATGTTTCCCTCTAGGCTCTTCCTCTATCTAGCATTTACTCTGACATTTTCTCCTTTTAAACCTTATATGTTCATCAATTACATAATCCTACTGTACCTACATATTAGTCTTATATGTTTATCATTTACATAATCTTATCGTACCTACGTATTAGTCTTAGTAAAGAGCAGTAGTTTCTCTGTTCACTTATCTCTTTGTACCTATGTATTAATTATCAAAACATGTAATATATTCTCTGTTTATAAGTACGTAAACTAATGTCAATGTGGAGCTTTTCTCCCCGGGCCTCCGCTGAAAATGGACATGTATCCAGTCGGATTTTCCCGGTCAACAAATAAATAAATAAATAAAATAGATGAGATGGTTCACACAGCCTATCTAGATCTCGCAAAGGCTTTCGACACCATCCCTCACTCTGGA
Source organism: Protopterus annectens (assembly GCF_019279795.1). Lineage (NCBI taxonomy): Eukaryota > Metazoa > Chordata > Ceratodontiformes > Protopteridae > Protopterus > Protopterus annectens. The sequence continues at coordinate 229,138,286 of NC_056745.1, forward strand.
ATTATAGATAATCCCTATGTCACAAGATGGGTTGCCAACTGGCTTACTGACAGAACCCACACTGTGAAAGTAGCAGACTCCAAATCAGACTTCAGACCAGTGACAAGTGGAGTACCACAGGGTTCAGTCCGGGGTCCTCTCCTGTTTGGTATCTACTTCTCTGAAGTACAGGCTAACACAGAAGGTCTTTGGCGAACTAAATTTGCAGATGACTGCAAACTAGGAGCCATAATCGAAACTCCTAACAATGTGGACATCCTACAAAAGGGCCTCACTGAGAAAAATGCCTGGTGTCAAAGCCATGGTCTCAAGCTCAATGCCAAAAAGTGCATGGTCATCCCCTTTGGCAAAAATTCTGTACCCATGAACTACCACATAGGCGGTAGTCTACTTAACACCGAAAGTGTGATAAGAGACCTTTGGACACAGGTGGACAGTAGTCTCTCCTTTGATAATCACATCTCCACAGTGGTCAGGAAATCCTAAGTGGCACACCTCATCACAAAAGGTTTCTCATTCAGAAAAAAAAAAAAAAAAAAAAGAGATAATTGTTCCCCTCTACTCATCACTCATTAGACCCATTATAGAGTACAATGCCCCTTTTGGTATGTACCTCACAAGACATCAACAACTGGAAAGGCCGCAAAAATACCTCTCAAAGAGGATTACTGGCCTAAAACAGATGCCTTACGCAGACCGACTCAAAAAAAGTACAGTTGTGTACCTACCATAAATGTAGATGTTAGAGTGTATTCACTGTTGCAGTCATTACAATTGGGTTATCCTGCTGACAGGCTACTCGCAGTCGGCCTGAATTCCAAAGTCTAGGTCCGGCGTCAGTTGCTGTCGCCTCTTCCCTGACGTCAGTGCACCAGGGGTATACAAGATGCAGCAGACACCATTTTCTTCAGTTTTTCTTGCCCCAGATGTCAGGTGCCCCTAAAATGGTAGGCTAAATTACGCCAATAAGCATGCATGCACAAAAAACAGCTTTTCCTTCATCTACAAGCAAATACACCACATAGGTTGTATAGAGTAGAAAGGTACAGTTAGGTCCCAGCAAAGAAGAAAAGGGGATGGTGGGAGGGTAACCTGGACTGCAACAGTGAATATACTCGAACATCTACATTTATGGTAGGTACACAACTGTACTATGTTCATCGTGTTTCACTGTTGCAATCATTACAATTGGGTTGAATCCCAAAGCTAAGGTTGGGAGGCTGGAGCTAAATAGGATTAGGAGAGGCTATAAGGCCCTGCAGAACTGCAGTGGCAAAGCCTGCCCTGGATTTAGAGTAGAGAGGTAGGTGAAAGTGCTTTGTAAAGGTATGCACTGAACTCCAAGTTGCAGCCCCTAAGAGGTCTTTGGTTGATACTCCTCTAAGGAAGGCTGCTGAAGTGGCTGCTGCTCTGATTGAATGTGGCCTAATGCCCTTAGGCACTGATTTGCCATGCTGTGAATAGCAGAAACGAATGCAATGGCCTATCCACTTTAAAATAGCTTGTTTTGAAATAGGCTTTCCTTGTAATGCTGCAGCATATGCCACTAGAAGTTGATCAGTCTTTCTTAAAGCTTTAGTTCTGTCCAAGTAGAAGCGTAGCTGTCTGTGAATGTCCAAAGAATGCAGAATTTTCTCACCCTTATTCTGTGGGTTTGGATAAAAAGTAGGCAAATGAATTGTTTGGTGAAGGGCCACACTGGACACTACCTTAGGCATAAATGTAGGGTTTGTCCTCAGCGAAACCCTGTCAGGATGGAAAATGATAAAAGGTTCCACAGCCATGAGTGCCTGTAACTCGGAGACTCTTCTAGCGGAGGTTATTGCTAGGAGAAGAGCTGTTTTCCAGGATAAGAATTTTATGTCAGTTGCAGAGGCTGGCTCAAACGGAGGCAGTGTGAGTTTTTCCAAGACATAGTTAGGTCCCATGCAGGCATTGGTGCTCTCCTTGGAGGTCTTATGTTTTTGGCCCCTCTGAGGTACTGCCTCAGTAACGGATGAGAGAAACTAGGTGGTTCTGTATTGTAATGAGCTGAAATGGCAGAGGCATGAATTTTAACTGATGAAAAGGAAAGGCCTTTATCCAGCATCTCAGTTAAGTATTGTAAAATCTGAGGAATATTTTGAACAATCGTGTCAATGCCTTGTGCTTGGTTCGAAGCACAGAATCTCTTCCATTTGTCTGCATAAGATTTTCTGGTGCTAGGCCTCCTGGCCTCCAAAATAACATCCATTACTGCTTTAGAAAGAGGTATGTCTTGAGAGGCTATATTATCTGCCATGCCGCCAGGTTTAAGGTTTCGAGTTGGCTGTGCAGTATCTGGCTGTCTTGTTGGGTCAACAAATGAGGAATTTGAGGTAATGTCCCGGCTGGGCAGTGTGCCAAGCTCTTTAGGATTGGGTAACAGTGCTGGTGGGGCCAGTCTGGGGCAATCAGTATCATTTTTGGTTTCTCTTGTCCGACCTTGAGGAGTACCTTGGGAAGGAGAGGCAGAGGAGGAAAGGCATATACTGTTAGATTTTTCCAGCTGAAAGATAGAGCATCCACTTTCCATGCTTGCTTGTGATAAGTCCTTGTGCAGAATCTTTGCAGTTGGTAGTTGTGAGGAGAGGCAAATAGGTCTATGTCCGGGCATCCCCAGGTCTTTGCTATCATGCTGCAGACTTGTGGATACAATTTCCACTCGTGGGGATCCATTAGATTTCTGCTTCGTTCATCTGCCAGAGTATTTTTCTTTCCTGGCAGGAATTGAGCTTGCAGATGTACTTGGTAAGTCAATGCTGTGTGCCACAAGTTAATGGCTAGCCTGCAGACGGGGAAGGAATGTGTGCCTCCCTGCTTGTTTATGTACCATGACTGTAGTATTGTCCGTCTTTATTAGTAGTTGTCCTGGATGAAGTTGATCCTTGAAGGCTGTTAAGGCATTCTGAACAGCTAGCATCTCTTTTTGATTGGTATGTAGATGCATTTGACTTGCGGACCATGTGCCCTGAATACATCTTCCTGCCATATGGTCCCCCCAGGTGTAATCTGATGCATCTGTTGTCAATGTCTGCCTGGCTGTGGGTAAGGTGAATGGCTGTCCCGTGTTGTGGTGACAGGCTTTTGCCCACCATTGAAACTCCTGTTGCAGGCAGGGAATGAGGGTAATTATTGTTTCCAGGCTGTGGCAATGTTGAGTCCAAACACTTTTTAGATACCATTGAAGTTTCCGCATATGGAATTAGTAGAATGCAGGATGCCATGAAACCCAAGGCCTGCAGAATTTTTCTTGCAGATAACGGGGTCTTTGTTGCCAACATTTTGAAGTAAGTAGTCAGTTGTCTGTCGTGAGATAAGCCATCTGGGCACAGTTGTATTTAAGCTTGCACCCAGGAATATTATCTCATGAGAGGGTACGAGTTTTGATTTCTTCTCGTTTACTGTGTACCCTAGAGTTGTCAGTAATCTTTTTACAAACGCCAGATGCTGTAGTATAATGTACTTGTTCTCTGCTTGAATAAGGCAGTCGTCCAAGTAAGGATATATTTGTATTCCTCTGTCTGCAAAATGCAATTACTGGTGCCAGGCATTTTGTGAAGACCCTGGGCGCAGTAGATAAGCCAAAGGCAGTGCAGAGAATTTGTAGTGCACTGAGCCAGCTTTGAATCTGAGGTATCTTCTGCATGTTTGTCTGATTGGGACTGGCAGGTATGCCTCTTTTAGATCTAAAGTCACAAGCCAAGCCTTCTTGCCAAACATGGGCAGAAGCTGCTGTAGAGTCAGCATTTAGAATTTTGGAATATCCAGATATGTGTTTAGAATAGATAGGTCCAGTATTGGTCTCCAGGCTTTGTCCTTTCTGGGTACTAAGGACGGTCTTGAATAGAATCTGTGACCCTGCTCTTGTTTGTGCCTCTGTCCATTGATTGCGTGGCAGGTCTGGCATACCGTTTTGCCTTGGCAGGGTATGACAGTGGAACCTGTAGCCTTGTGAAACTATATTTAGAACCCATTTGTCGTGGGTGATCATGTGCCAATTTTGTGAAAAAAGTGCTAGCTTTCCCCCCAAAGGGGCTGCCAAAAGATAAGTGCTTGGTGTTGGAAGTGGAAAGTCATTGAGACTGTTTCCTGTATGGCTGTGATTTTTCCTCTCCGCTCTTGGAGGTAGAAGCACCCCATTGTTTAGCCCTGTATGAGCCTTGGGGCTGTGATCTGCCTCTAGGGCGTCTGTATCTGCCCCTTTGTGGTCTGACACTGGACAGGACCAATTGTTTGTAGACCAGTTCCTCCTAAATCTGGGAGGCTGTACCTGCAAGAAATCCTTGACTGTTTGCATAGATTTAGCCTTGTCCTCCATTTTCTTCAACACCTCTTCTGCTTTAGCACCAAACAAAGTATCATGCTGTAAAGGAACGTCTAATAGCTTTGCTTTAACATGAACTTGCAAATTTTGTTCTTTTAACCAAGCATGTCTCCTAATGACAGAACCTGTAACAGCAGCCCTGCAGGAGGCCTCAAGAGAATCAAAACCACATTGCAAAGTATGATTTCCCACTTGTTCAGCTGCATGCAAAAAACCCTGCAATTCTTTATTGTCTGCACATTCTGTATTTGCTGGCATTTTCTTTTTAAGCAAGGATACAATATATTGCTGATACTTAAGCATATGAAATTGGCAATTTAAAGCTCTTACAGCCAAGGTAGCAGAGGTATAAATCTTTTTGCCCCATCTGTCTAGGGCCCTAGAATCCCTAACAGAGGGAAGAGGGTTTTTGCAGTAGAAGCCTTGACCCCTTTGGGACCCTGAGAGATGGTTTCTGGGTCAGCTGCAGGATTCTTATAGAGAAATGTATGTGAATCAGGAACCCTGTAGTATGTCTGGCTTAACAGGGGCTGGTGGTAAAGAGTCTGAAGAAAAACTGGACTCTCTAAATACATCATCTACAATGTCTAAAACAAGCGGGATAGCAAGGGGCCTGTGCTGGGGCAGTAAAAGGAAATCTCTGAGCCTTTTCTTGGATTCTGAGTAATCTTGGCTCTCCCAGTGGAAATGCTCTCTCATAGTATGCAGTGTTTCCCCAAAAGAATAATCCTCAGGAGGAGAGGCTGAAGGGATAGATTCTTCAGCATCAGAATCCTCATAGGGAGGAATAGAGTAATCCTGTTCAGAGGAGGAATCTGAGGAAATGGAAACCTGGTCTGAAGATTCATATTCTAACTCTTGCCTAGGCCTCTTTTCAGGAGGGGGATGGGAACCCCTGATCAAAAGTAATAAGGTCTTCGGCCATTTTAAGCATCTGTTTTTTAGGTATGGAGGCCTGTCAAGGTGAATGCTGTACTTGTTTCTTTGTCTTTAGAGCTGCTTTAGTCTCTGTCTTTGTAGCTGAAGTAGGTTTCACATACAACTGTGTAGGCCTGAAAACACCCTCAGAAGCCGATGCCTGCTCAGCGGCTCTGGACCCATCTGAGGGAATAGTTTCCGAGTGTCCAATACCTTGAGTTTCCAGAGGCCCAGTCGGCTCCACGTGGGAGTCGAAAGCGGCCTGGGACTCTGAGGTAGCGGGCGTTGGGGGCTGCGAAAGCGCCTCACTGAGAACCGGCGAATCGGCGACAGGCCTAGAAGAAGCCTTGTCGTTGGTTTTGGATCTCGGATGCCTGTCCTTTTCTTTTCGTTTTTTGAAAATTCCGGTAGTCGGCTGATCCGACGGCATTATATAATTAAATCTTCTGCCAAAGTAATGAAATGCAAAATCGTACCGACGCTCAATAGTGCGTTGGTTAAATCTAGCACAAAACCGACAACTAGCAATGTTATGGTCAGGGCCTAGGCAAGGAATACAGTAAGAATGAAAATCCTTATGAGGTATTTGCTTCCCACAAGAAATACAGTTATTAACTTTTTCTGACATCGGTATGGAGCAAGAAAAAAGTTTCTCCAATGGGGTACTTAGCTTTAATGAAGACTTCGGATCTGAAATTAAAATTTGAAAACTTCAGGAGTTGGTCGACCGGCACTTGCCAACTGCTTTTGCTTCGGGCACCGCACGGCAAGAAAGACTGAAGAAAATGGCGTCGGCTGCATCTTATATACCACTGGCGCACTGACGTCAGGGAAGAGGCGACAGCAACCGACGCCGGACCTAGACTTTGGAATTCAGGCCGACTGGGGGTAGCCTGCCAGCAGGATAACCCAATTGTAATGACTGCAACAGTGAAATATGATGAACATCTCCAGCTTAGTCGCATATCGCCTACTCAGAGGCAATCGCTGCCTAACATACAAAGCTATGTCAAACCCTAAGCTGTGAAATCCCAATCCCTCCGAGCTACACGCTCTTGGGACCTAAACCTTGTCACCACAATAAACAAAACATGCTGGAGGGATAGATTCCTGTCCCAGAGACTTCCCATACTCTGGAACAGACTACCTATGTTCAAACAGAGCTCCTCATTAGCACTCTTCAAGAAAATTCTTGATAATTGGATGGGTAATAGGAAATTCACCCCAGGGATCACTTCTGTGGTTCTGCTTGACAGGGGCACAGGAAAATAATTTTCTTGGGTGGCGAAAGCCAGGGTACCTTTTTGACTAGGCTTGTATAGGCCCTAGTAGCCTAGTAGCTACCTATGAGTGTGTAGCCCTCAACAGTTCAACGGTTGAAAAACACTTAAAAATGATCAGTTAGACCAGTTTTATAAACTAACACCACCACAAGAATGGGGGAACCAGTTTCAGAACAGATGAGAAAACAGCAAATGTCAGCAAATATATAAAATAATTCAGTCAGGCAAAAATTAAGACAATGCAAAACTCTGAAAAGTGCCAAGAAATATACTTATCAGAGATATATTTCCAGATTGTTTGAGAAGCACACCAGTCAGAACACAAAGAGATTCTAACAGTGTATGATGGAATCACCTATGACTAATATGTTTGGTTCTGTGTTTTGCCTTAAGAGGTTGACAGGTGAGACAGTGGAGCATGAGCTAAAATGTGTAGTGTGTTTTGTAGAGGAAGTTATGTGTAGCATGCTTGTGTTTGGGAGGTCTCTGGTGTTTACATACATTGCTGTTGAGGACCTCCGCATATGTAGGTATGTGTGATATGCGTTTGGCTGGAAAGTGACTGTTCATAGTGTTAGATAAATTTATATGGTTGGGAAAAGAGGTCACACTCCGAAATGGCTAGTGGATGAGAGGTGTGCTGGTACTTCTGAGGCTAGGCTTAGTGTTCCACCTCACAGTAGAGCAGGGCCACAAAAACCCTCTGGAGGGCAACAAGCACAGGGCTAAGGAGCAAAATGTTTGCATCTATAGCCACCTACAGTAACCGCCACTAGGCAGTAGTCCACAATGGTGCACTACATGCAAATAAGAGCAAACGTGCGGCTCAAATGGAATAACCCTTTTAACTCAAACTAGCCAACAAGTATGGTCTCTCTGAGCTCTAGTCCAATTATCCTTGATTAGATGAGACCCAGACAGCATTCTCCTCCCACAAGGGTACAGAAGGGCCTTCACAGTCAAGGATGACTTGAATTTGATGCTCATAAGTTACAAAACAGACCCAGAAATAGCAAACCTGGAAATGGGCTATGCTACAGCTGAACTAGTATGGTACACAGTAAAATGTAGCAAAAAAACAGTTCAGACAATTCAAACAGACAGAATGCAAATTAAAGTGCAACATAAGACAAAATACAGGTAGTTATAGTCAGTTGGAAGCAACGGATGCCTCAGATCTTTCAGTATCTCAGTTAAGAGCTGGTTTTAACCAAACAGTCTAAATTCAGCAATCTAGAAGTCCAAGTGCCTTTACAAGGTGGGCCTGGTTTTACCAAGACAACACTAATGTATTTACATAGGATATATCATGGACAGAAATAAGTTAAAAAATAAAAATAAAAAATACAGCTGGGTGCACAAGTCCCAGGATAATAAAGTGCCCAATCCTGGTAGGCGCACTGGTGTCAGGACTGGAAAAAAAAAGGTGTGTGTAGAATCCTCAAAGACACAGAAACATTCCTAAAATGGGGTTAGGCCAGTATCGGGGAGGATGGCCTCCCTGCTGTAGAAGGAAATAGTAGTCCACAAAAACCCCAAAAACTGACAGACCAAAAAAGCTTAAAGATGACAGCGTGGGCTATTGAGAATAAGAAAGACATTACATACTGTTACTATTATGTAAGAAGCCCAGAATTTCCAGATAGAAGACATTCAAAAAAGAAGAAGAGAGAAATTAGAGGAAAGAAAAATATTTGCACAAGGAAACCTGTCAAAAGCTTCAAATGCAAGTTTGTGTTCACTAAACTAACAGATTCATGAAAAACATTATATAGACCAAGAAACCTTGGGCTGTTTGGAAAAAGAAGCAAGTGAGGAAATTTGAAAATATAAACAAAACCCAGAGATTTCTTAACGGTATAAAAAAAAAAAAAAGGATAGACATGGGAAAGAAAGAGAGAGATCGGATATGGTGCAATATTTATGTAAAGGAGAAAGCCAAATTAAATCAATACAAAGAGTCTCCAAAGGTGTTTGAAGAGAAATACAGACAAAGGAACCCATACATGAAAAATTTACAATACAAAATAAATAGATCACAAAGGGGGAACATAGACCAGACTAATAAAGTAGAAATTACACAAATAGAAGCAAAGTGAAAGATTTAGTGTAGCAAGTCTAACACAGGTTATGTCAAACATGATGGAGCAATAAGTTCCCGAAGTAAGAAGAAATATTGACATGGGAAAAAAAGTGAGACCGAGATTTAATATGGTGCAAGACTTATGCAAAGGATAAAGCAAAACTAATACTAAAAAGTAGCACCAAAGATATCTGAAGAGAAATACAGGCAAAGGCATCTGGATATGGAAAATTTTACAATGCAAAAATTAAGAAAACAAGAGAGGAAAATAGAAAAAGAGGATTACTAATGGAAAAGTTAAAGAAATAGAAAGTGAAGTTACAAGATACATGTGAAGGGAAGGATTTAATGTAGAAAATCCAACTTTGTTAACATAGGTTCATACTAGGCTATCTGCCCTGGGGCAATTATAAGCCTAGCCCGATTCTGTATGGCTTACGCCACCCCTTGATTTGAGTATACTGTGCCCTTTTTAAGGTTTAGGTTACTGTGCCTCTGTCTAATAGTGACACGGGAGTAATCCCTGGGACAAACCTACGATCCCCCATCCACCTATCGAGATTCTTCTTGAAGAGATTCAGTGAGGTGCTCTGCCTCACATGAACTGGAATTCTATTCCAGAGCGAAGGGAGCCTCTGGGTTATGAACCTGTCCCTCCAGCAAGTTCTATTTTTTTTCTGTGCTGAGGTTCAAGTCCCTCGAGCGTGTGGCTCTAAGGGATTTAGATTTACTGAGGTGGAGCATGTCCATTAATTCTGGATTTGACATAGCTTTGTATGTCAGGCATAGATCGCCTCAAAGTAGGCGGTATGCAACTGAGTAGAGCTGGAGTTTTTTTTAACCAAACAGCATATGGCATCTGTTTGAGACCCATGATCCTCTTGGTGAGATACTTTTGGGGTCTCTCTAATTGCTGCAGGTGTCGGGTATGGTACATCCCAAAAGGGGCATTATATTCTATGATGGGCCTGATGAGGGATGAATAAAGGGGCACGATTACCTCTCTTGATCTAGATGTGAAACCCTTCGTGATGAGGTGGGCTACGTAGAAGGTCTTTCTAACCACTTTGGCAATGTGGTTTTCAAAGGAGAGATTGCTATCAACTTGGGTCCCCAGGTCCCTAATAACTTTCACTGTACTTAATGGGTTTCCGCCTATGTGGTAATTTGTGGGCACATTGTTTTTGCCAAAGGGTATGACTATACATTTTTTGGCATTTAGCTTTAAACCATGGCGCTGGCACCAGTTATCTGTCTCTGTGAGACCTTTATGAAGGATGTTTGTGTCAGCTGGAGAGTCGATTATGGCACCCAGTTTGCAGTCGTCTGCAAACTTGGTGAGCCATAGTCCTTCCACATTTGCCTGTACCTCGGAAAAGTATATACCGAACAAGAGTGGTCCCAGGACAGAACCCTGTGGGACGCCACTTGTGACCGGTTTCGAATCTGACATGGCTCCAGCAACTCTCACTCTGTGGGTTCTGTCTTTGAGCCAGTTTGCGACCCATCTTGTGATATAGGGGTTTATATTTAAGCTGGATAGCTTATCTATGATGCCCGAGTGGGGTATTGTGTCAAATGCCTTTGCAAGGTCCAGATAGGCTGTGTGGACTACCTTCCCTTCATCTATGGCTACTGTTTCGAAGAAGTCAACCAGGTTCAAAAGGCAGGATCTGCCCTTCACAAAGCCGAACTGGGTAGGATCTAGTGTCTGTAGGTCCCCAATGTCTTTGTTTATGAGCTCCATGATGATCCTCTCCATAGCCTTGCAGACTAAGCTAGTCAGGCTTATGGGGCGATAGTTTCCAAGGTCCATAGAGGCTCCACCTTTGTGGAGTGGGACCACTATTGCTGTATGCCATTCTGTGGGCACATATCCTGTAGTGAGGCTGAGATTGCATAGCTGTTTTATTTGAGGGATTAGATCCTCTTGGAGTTCATGTAGGACGCAACCTGGGACACCATCTGGTCCCATGGAAGCAGTGTTTTTTGCTTTGGAGAGGGCAGCCTTCACCTGAGCATCAGAGATGTTTGGGAGGCAGCCCTCTGCCGGGATAGATACTTGCTCTTTTGGGTGGAGGGGGGGGAGTTTGCACTGAACCTGTCTGCCAGGATATTGGCGATGTCTGTGGGTTCAGTGTATTTTTTGTCGTTTAGAATCAACTCAGAACAAGTCTGGGAGTTGCATCCCAGGTTCCTAACATAACTGAAAAAAGCCTTATGATTGTCTTTGGTGTCCTGTGCAATTTTTCTCTCGAAGCTGGCCTTGGAGGATTTTATGAGGGATTGTAATTTTTTGCTAGTACTGATGAGAGATGCCTTCCCTATTAGGGATTTTGCTCCATCATGTAGTAGCTTTCTCCTTCTGTTGTACAGTTTATTTATGGCAGGGGTCCACCAGACTGGACGCCTGCCTTTGGATGATTGGGTCTTGGTTTTGTTTGGGATAGCATGATCCATGCATTCCTGGAGATGTCCGTAGAATGTGTTTATATAGGATTCTGCAGTTTGGGCCGTAGTTTCCACTGGCCCTGGGGCCTTGAAGGATTCCACTTTGGTTTTGAGAAGTGAGAAGTTCGCTTTTGAGAAGTTTTTCACTGTGGTTTTCTGGGCTGGGGGGGGGTCGGGATGTGGACATCCAGTGAAATTAATTTATGGTCTGATCTTACCAATGAGGGATATACTTCTGGTGTGGAGCATAGAGTCCCCATGTTGGTAATGATCAGGTCTAGTATGTTGTCCCCTCTTGTGGGAGTGGTGACTAGTTGTTCCATAGCATTTGAGTTTATAATTTCTAGGAACCTTTGGGCTAAGGTGCTGGGGCTTGAGTAGTGCTCCCAGTCAATGTTTGGCTAGTTGAAGTCACCCAATATAATGGTGTTCGGAGAGATCTTCATGTTCTCCAATGTTTTCAGGAAAGCCGAGTGGGATTCCTGACTTTGAGAGGGTGGTCTGTAGGATGCTATAAACTGAAAAGCAGTCTTGCCCACTGTTAGTTGCACATGGATGGTCTCCGATACTTTGTGCAATGCCACTAACCTGGAGGTGTGGATATCCTTGATAAATATGGAAACTCCCCCTCCTTTTGTGGTTCGGTCCGGGTTTTGGGGCGAAAAGCATGATATGAGGTATAGCCTGGTAGTGCTGGGGTACTCTCTGGAGCCTTGAACCAGGTTTCTGTCACTGCACAGATATCGATGTTCTCCATACTGAGGAGAGCTTCGAGTGCATGCATCTTGAGGTTAAGACTTCTGGCGTTAAGCAGCATTACCCTTAGTTTCTTGTTCCTTGTGCTGTCTATGGGGGTGGGTTTGACTTTTGAGCCTTGCCTAAAAAAGGCACTATGGGGGTGGCAAGAGCCTTTGCCAATATCCGAAAGCCCAGTGGTGACAGGTGCAAGCCGTCCCTTGCGAAGCAACGTGGCTTGTCGAGCATGTCATCCCAGGCTGACAGACACTGGATCCCCTTTGAATGACACCAAAATTTTAGCCAATTGTTAAAATCGATCATTTTGTCTTTGTACTGTGGCATCATTCTAGGTGAGGATAAGATGCTGCTCAAGGTCAGGGTCATACCAGCCTGATGTCTCTTTTCATGTAGTCCAGGGAGGTACGTCTCAGGTCATTCACACCAGCATGTACAATGACGGAGTCATATTTGTATTTGCTTTGGAGTGACCCGAGTGCTTGCGTTATGTGGCGGATCCTAGCACCCGACAGGCAGCTCACCGTGACCTTCTCTTTATTCAGCCTGGTGAGCGGGATGTCAGTGTGTCTGACAATAGAGTCACCTATTACAAGAGTATCAGGTGTGTTATTCAGCCTTAAGGGCTGTGGCTGCTTGGCACACTGACTTTGTGGGCTATGTGTTGTGCGTGTTTTGTTTTGAGGTAGCGTTTGCTTGGATGTCTGCTTTGGAGGTCTCTGTTGCTTAGGCAGATTTTTATTTAGAGCCTCTGAGTATGTTTTTGTGTATTTGTGTGTTTGGTTCGCTGATGTGGTGGGACTATGCGATACTGGAATTGTGTTGTGTGAGGTTACCTTCTCCTCCTGACTGGTTACACCAGTTTTGAGATGAGAGAGCTCAGCCTCCAGTTTGGCTAAATAGTTGCATCTCTCACATATATTTGAACCTGTTTGGAGGAGGAGAGGGTTGTCCGTGTACATGAGACAGTTGTAACATTGCCTCAAAATTCCCAGATTCAACAGCTGGACTGGAGTGGAAACCATGGACTACTGACCTTTGGACATGCTAGAGTAATATAGGGAAACTGAATTTAAGACGGACCAATAGAGGACAGGGTAATCGTAGAGAGCATAAGAGTAAGTAGTGCTTATGGTTTAATAGTGCTAACTTGTAGGATTACTTAATTGGACCAGTGAAGGGCCTTAGAATGAGAATATGGTGTTTAAATTGAGAGATAGAGCAGTTCTAAGGTAAAAAGTGAAGAGCAGACTTTGTGGAGCCAGGAATAGTTTAAACCCAATTAGGCGGCACTGCCAAATGACAAAAATGCGCAAAACCGCGCAAAACAGGGTTTTAAGAGAGGAAGATGAAGGAGTTTGGAATTGACCCAAAATGGCCAATAAAACTACAGTTTCAAGTCAGTAACCACTCCCACAGGGGCAGGCAGGCTGCTCAATGTTTTTCACTGCCACTGATCAACAGAGAGACTTCCCTTTAGCCCAAGCAAAAAATGGCCTCCAAGAAACTTACAAACAGTTCAAGAACAGCAAGCCTGTAACTGAACTATTTTAAATCTCAGAAAAGTGGGAAAAAAGCAAGATTTTTTTTTTTTTTCAGAGATAGCAGAGGTTCACAAGTATCAACAAGTTATAACAGTGCAGTAAATGACCCCACACAAGAGTGCTAGGCCAAAGACAGACAGCACGATGGAACAGCGAGTCCCCAAATGAAAGAAAAACAGGTGAAATGAGAAGCATGTGATCAGTTGCCATATGAAGATACTCTGGAGCCTTTAGTAAGAAAGTAATACAAAAGTTCAGTTGAAATTACACAGCATGGGAAGGAATAGGAAATAGTGGTACCTGATGCAGTCAGGATAGGCCAGTGAGCATGAAACAGCAATTTATGACACAGGATGCAATGAAGACAGTATGTCACAAAGATGTTCTGGAACTTTCTGTAGAATGCCAGTGGGAAATTTAGAGCAAAGAATGTGCCCCTAGTTTAGGGAAAAAAAAAATAAATAAAGATCTAAAGGAAGAGTTGCTTCTCTTAATAGAGATGGATAGACATACTAAGATCAGAAAGTCAGTAACACCCAACATGTTAGAAGTCTGTAAAACAGTAATCAAGACTATTAATAGAAATTCATGTGGTATAACAAAAGTAAATAGGATACATTACTGTGCAGCTAAATTAACAATAGACAATGTCTTAACATAAAAATAGTAGGCATAAAGGGAAAGGAAGGGAAGAAATCAAATGCCATCATGGAAGTATTGAACAGAGAACACTATAAAGCAATTAAGACCGGAAGTGTCACTGTTACAAGAGTATAGAAAAGGGAACAGATAAAAATATTTAGAAAGACAGACATTATAAAAGCCACGCGCAGTATTAGAACAGACCAGGATCTATCGGCTATACACTATTGCAAATAATAAACTAAAGATATCAGCATAGGCAGAAAAAAATTAGAAGAAATGCAAAGACAAAGGAAATGTCAAAAAAGGAGCAGCTAAAATAACAACAGATAGTATTATCACAAGAACACAGGGTAGTAAGGGAAAGGAAGGGGGGGGGATCTAATGCAATCATGGAAGTATCGAATAGAGAAAACTATAAAACAATTAAGAAGCGTTCTTTTTAGAAGAGGGAACAGATAGTACAGTTGTGTACCTACCATAAATGTAGATGTTCGAGTGTATTCACTGTTGCAGTCATTACACTTGGGTTATCCGCCGGCAGACGACCCGCAGTCGGCCCGAGTTCCAAAGTCTTGGTCCGGCGTCGGCTGTTGTCGCTTTTTCCCTGACGTCAGAGCACCAGGGGTATAAATGTTGCAACCGACACCATTTCCTTCAGTTTTTCTTGCCCCAGATGTCAGGTGTCCCCAGAAAGGAAGGCTGAAAAGATACAAGTATGTCACACACAACAATGTATATAATACTATAAACATATCTTTAATCTACAAGCAAATACACCACATAGGTTGTATAGAGTTGAGAAGTACAGAATAGTCCCAGCAAAGAGGGGGATGGTGGGTGGGTAACCTGGACTGCAACAGTGAATACACTTGAACATCTACATTTATGGTAGGTACACAACTGTACTATGTTCATCGTGTTTCACTGTTGCAGTCATTACACTTGGGTAGAATCCCAAAGCTTAGGTTGGGTGGCTGGGTCTAGATTGGATTAGGTGAGGCTAACAACCCTTGCAGAACTGCGGTGGCAAAGCCTGCTCTAGAGTTGGAGTAGAGAGGTAGGTGGTAGTGCTTGGTGAAAGTATGCACTGAGCTCCAGGTTGCAGCTTCTAAAATATCTTTGGTTGGTACCCCTCTGATGAAAGCTGCTGATGTGGCTGCTGCTCTGGTACAATGAGGCCTAATGCCCTTAGGCACAGATTTGCCATGCCAGAAGCGGATGCAGTGTCCTATCCATTTGGAGATTGTAGCTTATGCTGCAGGATCACAAGGAAAGCCAATTACAAAGCAGACAAACAGTTGCTCAGTTTTTCTGAAGGCTTTTGTTTTGTCCAAGTAGAATCGTAGCTGCCTGTGTATATCCAAAGCGTGCAGAAGTTTCTCCCCTTTAATCTGGGGATTTGGGTAAGTAGGCAAATGAATAGTTTGGTTTAAGGCCACATTGGAGACCACCTTTGGCATGAATGTGGGGTTTGTTCTAAGAGAAACCCTGTCTTGATGAAAAATGAGGAAAGGTTCTACAGCCATCAATGCCTGTAACTCTGAGACTCTTCTTGCTGAAGTTATTGCTAAGAGCAGAGCAGTTTTCCATGACAGAAATATAAGAACAGCTGTGCTGGCTGGCTCAAATTGAGGCAGTGTTAATTTCTCTAAAACAAAATTGAGGTCCCAAGTTGGTAGTGGTGCTCTTCTAGGGGGTCTTATATTCTTTGCCCCTCTGAGGTATTGTCGTAGTAGAGGATGTGAAAAAATAGGAGGATCCGCACTGTAATGAGCTGAAATGGCAGAGGCATGGATTTTTATAGATGAAAAAGATAGGCCTTTGTCCAACATTTCAGTCAAGTATTGTAAAATCTGAGGTATATTAGGGACCAGTGGGTCGAGTTCTTGTGCCTGGTTCCAAGCACAGAATCTTTTCCATTTTTCTGCATAAGATTTCCTAGTGCTGGGCCTCCTGGCTTCCAAAATGACATCCATTACAGCTTTAGAGAGAGTTGCAGTCTGAGTGGCTACATTATTCGCCATGCTGACAGGTGTAAAGTACTGAGCTGACTGTGCAGAATCTGATAGTTTTGCTGTGTCAGAAGATTAGATATTAGAGGAAGAGGCCAAGGTGGGTCCTTAGTGAGAGTTTTTAGTATTGGATACCAGTGCTGGCGTGGCCAGTCTGGTGCAATTAGGATCATTTTTGGTCTCTCGTCTGACTTTTAGAGGTACTTTGGTGAGAAGAGGTATTGGAGGGAAGGCATAGACTGTCAGGTTTTTCCAGCTGAATGACAGAGCATCCACTTTCCATGCTTGAGAGTGATAAGTCCTTGTGCAAAATGTCTGTAATTGGCAATTGTGAGGGGAGGCAAATACATCTATGTCTGGGCGTCCCCACTCCGTTGTTATCATGTTGAACACTTGTGGATTTAGTTTCCATTCGTGAGGATCCATGAGATTTCTGCTTAGTTCGTCTGCCAGTGTATTTTTTGTTCCTGGCAGGAATTGTGCTTGCAGATCTACCTGGTAGGTCAGTGCTGTGTTCCACAAAGTCATGGCTTGTCTGAGTAGGGGGTAGGAATGTGTGCCCCCTTGCTTATGTACCACATAACTGTGGTATTGTCCGTCTTTATCAGTAGTTGTCCTGGGTGTATTAGGCCCTTGAAGGCTGTCAGAGCATTTTGTACAGCTAGCATCTCTTTTTGATTGATGTGAAGATGCATTTGATCCCTGGGCCACGTGCCCTGAATACATTTTCCTGCCATATGTGCTCCACAGGCATAATCCGATGCATCCGTTGTTATTGTTTGCCTGGCTGTAGGCAAGGTGAAAGGCTGTCCCTCGTTGTGGTGACAGGCCTGGGACCACCATCAAAACTCCTGTTGTACGCAGGGGATTAAGATTATGATTGTCTCTAGGCTTTGACAATGCTGAGTCCAAACACTTTTTAGATACCATTGTAGTTTCCTCATATGGAGCTTTGCATATAGAATTAGTAGTATGCAGGATGCCATGAAACCCAGGGCCTGCAGAATTTTTCTTGCAGGGAGCTGGGTCTTTTTTGCCATCATTTGAAAGTAATGAGTCCGTTGCCTTTGTTTGTCTGGCGTGAGATAAGCCATCTGGGCAGATGTATTTAAGCTTGCACCCAGGAATATTATCTCTTGAGAGGGCACCAGTTTTGATTTCTTTTCGTTTACTGTGTACCCTAGGCAAATTAGTAACCTTTTTACAAACGCCAGGTGCTTTAGAAGAATGTCCTTGCTCTCTGCTTGAATAAGGCAGTCGTCCAAGTAGGGATATATTTTAATTCCTTTTTGTCTGCAAAATGTAATTACTGGAGCCAGGCATTTTGCGAAGACCCTGGGCGCAGTAGATAAACCAAAGGGCAGTGCGGAGAATTGGTAAATGCATTGAACCTGCTATAAATCTAAGGTATCTTCTGCACGATTGTCTGATTGGGACGTGCAGGTATGCCTCCTTGAGATTCAAAAGTAATTAGCCAAGCCTCCTTGTCCAGCATGGGCAGGAGTTGTAGTAGTGTTAACATTTTGAATTTTGGTACATCCAGGAAAGTATTTAGAACTGACAGGTCGAGTATTGGCCTCTAGGCCTGGTCTTTTCTGGGTACTAAGAAAAGTCTTGAGTAAAATCCTTGTCCCCGTTCTTCTTGTGGAACTTTTTGAATAGCTCCCATTTCCATAAGAGCAGCAATCTGTTTTTGTGCCCCTGTCCATTGGTTTTGTGGCAGGTTTGGCATGCCTTTAAGTTTTGGAAGCGTGTGGAAATGGAACCTGTACCCCTGAGAAACTATATTCAGCACCCATTGGTCTTGGGTGATCATGTGCCAATTGTTTGAGAAAAGTGCTAGCTTTCCCCCTAGGGGTGCTGTCAACTGGTAAGGGCTTGGCATTTGCAGAGGGAAGTCATTTTGTTGGTTTCCTATATTGTTGTGATTTGTCTTCTCCTCCTTTGGGGGTTGAAGCTCCCCATTGCCTAGGTCTGTAGGTGCCTTGGGGCTGAGATCTGCCTCTTGGGCATCTGTATCTGCCTCTATGTGGCCCGTCTGACACTGGAAAGGACCAATTTTTTGAAGGCCAGTTTCTGCTAAATCTAGGTGGTTGAACCTGTAAGAAATCTTTCACCGTTTGCATCGACTTTGCTTTATCCTCCATTTTCCTTAACACCAAATAAAGTCATGCTGTAGAGGTGCATCAACCAAGCATGTCTTCGAATGACTGAGCCTGTAACTGCGGCTCTACAAGAAGCCTCTAATGAATAAAAAACACATTGCAGAGTATGCTTTCCCACTTGTTCAACTGCATGCAAAAATTCCTGCATTTCTTTACTGTCTGGACTTTCTGTATTTGTAATCATTTTCTGCTTTAACAATGATATGAGATACTGTTGATATTTAAGCATGTGAAACTGACAGTTTAAAGCTCTTACAGCTAAAGTTGCAGAAGTGTAAACTTTTTTCCCCCATCTGTCCAGAGCTCTGGAATCCCTATCTGAGGGGATAGAATTTTTTGCAGTGGAAGCTTTAACCCCTTTAGGACCTTGAGAAATTGTTTCTGGGTCTATACCAGGGTTTTTGTAAAGGAATTTATGAGAGTCAGGGACCCTGTAGTACCTGTCTGGCATTACTGGTGCAGGTGGTAAAGAATTTGGAGATAGACTAGATTCAGTGAAGACATCATCTACAATATCAAGCACAGGGGGGATAGCCAGGGGTCTGTGCTGAGGCAGCAAGAGGAAATCTCTGAGCCTTTTCTTGGATTCTGAGTAATCCTGGCTCTCCCAGTGAAAATGCTCCCTCATGGTGTGCAGGGTTTCCCTAAAAGAATAATCCTCAGGTGGAGAGGCTGAAGCAATGGACCCTTCAGCATCAGAGTCCTCATAAGGCGGGAGAGAATAGCACTGATCAGAAGAAGAATCAGAGGAAATGGAAACGATCAGAGGAATCATAATCAGTGTCTTGCTTAGGCCTTTTGTCAGGAGGGGGATGGGAGCACCTGATTAAAGTAATTAGGTCCTCGGCCATTTTTACCATCTGTTTCTTTGGCATAGAAGACTGCTCTGGAG